>NC_084752.1:4461457-4508957 GCF_033978785.1 Entelurus aequoreus
TTTCCGGCTAACACAACAGATCATTGCTGCCCTCAGTCTCCTCCTGAATAAAATTGAGTATTGATAGAAGTAAATACAGTCCATCATTGCTTTTTTGTTGCCTGTAGTCTCCTTCTGGATACAATATGTATTTTTGTTCTACGGCGACCTTAGTGTCTTTTTGGATAAAATCTCTCTACCGAGACCTTTGTCCCTCCCCTCAGTCTCTTGAATAAAATGTGTCTCTTCCAAGGTAGCTGCAGCCGACCCCTGTTCTCTTTCTGCCCTCAGTCTCCACTTGGATAAAATTTGTACCCTTAGAGGTAAATTTTAGTCTCCTTGTTGCCTCCCTTTTCCGCGTAGATGATATTACAGTAGTCTGCAATTGTCACACCGCCCTTAGTCTCCTATTAGATAAGGCAACTCTCCTTAGAAGTAAGTACAGGACACCCTTGTTCTCCCCAGTCTCCCCTTGGAATGAATATGTCCCCGTAGAGAAATAAATAAAGGACTCCCTCGTTCTCTTGCTGCCCTCAGTCTCCTCTTGGCTAAGGCTTTTCTCCTTAAAAGGTAAATACAGGACACCCTTGTTCTCCCCAGTCTCCCCCTTAGAATGAATGTCTCCTTATAGAAATGAATACAGGACTCACTCATTGTCTCGCTGCCCCCAGTCTCCCCTTGGATAAGACTTTTCTCCTTAGAAGTAAATACAGGGCACTTTTGTTCTCCCCAGTCTCCCCCTTGGAATGAGTAGGTCTCCTTACAGACATAAATACAGGACTCCCTCGTTGTCTTGCTGCCCTCATTCTCCTCTTGGATAGGGCTAATCTCCATAAATGTAAATACAGGGCACTTTTGTTCTCCCCAGTCTCCCCCTTGGAATGAGTAGGTCTCCTTACAGACATAAATACAGGACTCCCTCGTTGTCTTGCTGCCCTCATTCTCCTCTTGGATAGGGCTAATCTCCATAGATGTAAATACAGGGCACTTTTGTTCTCCCCAGTCTCCCCCTTGGAATGAGTAGGTCTCCTTCGAGAAATAAATACAGGACTCCCTCCTTCTTGTGCGGCCCTCAGTCTCCTCTTGGATAAGGCTTATCTCCTTAAAAGTAAATACAGGGCACCCTTGTTCTCCCCAGTTTCCCCTTGGGATGAGTATGTTTTCCTAGAGAAAAAAATACATGACTCCTTAGTTCTCTCGCTGCCCTCAGTCTCCTCTTAGATAGGGCTAATCTCCTTAGATGTAAATACAGGGCACCCTTGTTCTCCCCCAGTCTCCCTCTTGGAATGAGTATGTCTTCTTAGAGATATAAATACAGGACTCCCTCGTTCTCTCGCTGCCCTCAGTCTCCTCTTGGATAAGGCTTATCTCCTTAGAAGTAAATACAGAGCACCCTTGTTCTCACCAGTCTTCCCCTTGAAATAAGTATGTGTCCTTATAGAAATACATGACTCCCGCAATTGTCTCGCTGCCCTCAGTCTCCTCTTGGACAATGTCTCTCTCCTTAGAAATAAATACCAGAGTCCCTCATTCTCTCACTTTCCTCAGTCTCTTCTTGGACGAAATGTGTCTCCTTAGAGAAGCAACAGGAGAGCCTCGTTCTCCTGTTGAGTTATGATGCGTTCATTGCAGCGTCCTGCTAACAGCTCTAAGGTCAAGTAGTAGTACTATACTGGATACTAGGAGAGTGAAGTAGTAGTACTACACTGGATACTAGGAGAGTGCAGTAGTACTACTGCACTGGATACTAGGAGAGTGCAGTAGTAGTACTACACTGGATACTAGGAGAGTGCAGTAGTAGTACTGCACTGGATACTAGGAGAGTGCAGTAGTAGTACTACACTGGATACTAGGAGAGTGCAGTAGTAGTACTACACTGGATACTAGGAGAGTGCAGTAGTAGTACTACACTGGATACTAGGAGAGTGCAGTAGTAGTACTGCACTGGATACTAGGAGAGTGCAGTAGTAGTACTGCACTGGATACTAGGAGAGTGAAGTAGTAGTACTACACAGGATACTAGGAGAGTGCAGTAGTAGTACTACACTGGATACTAGGAGAGTGCAGTAGTAGTACTGCACTGGATACTAGGAGAGTGAAGTAGTAGTACTACACAGGATACTAGGAGAGTGCAGTAGTAGTACTACACTGGATACTAGGAGAGTGAAGTAGTAGTACTACACTGGATACTAGGAGAGTGCAGTAGTAGTACTACACAGGATACTAGGAGAGTGCAGTAGTAGTACTACACTGGATACTAGGAGAGTGCAGTAGTAGTACTGCACTGGATACTAGGAGAGTGAAGTAGTAGTACTACACAGGATACTAGGAGAGTGCAGTAGTATCTTAAAGGGTAAACGGAGGTGAGCAGTATATAGTTGAGCAACATTCAGGACGTGCAATATTGTGGACAGAAGACAAGACGTCTACTGCACGTGTACTTTCTACTACTGGACATGAAATATTGGTGTCAGTACTTTCTAGTACAAGTCTGTACTGGACATGAAACATGAAATATTAGTGTGAAGTCCACCAAGAGGAACAGGACTCCTAGCCGGACAGAGCGATGTCATAGTCACTGGTGGACAGCAGGGGGCGCCCCACTTTGTGAACCTAGCCGGACAGAGCGATGTCATAGTCACTGGTGGACAGCAGGGGGCGCCCCACTTTGTGAACCTAGCCGGACAGAGAGATGTCATAGTCACTGGTGGACAGCAGGGGGCGCCCCACTTTGTGAACCTAGCCGGACAAAGAGATGTCATAGTCACTGGTGGACAGCAGGGGGCGCCCCACTTTGTGAACCTAGCCGGACAAAGAGATGTCATAGTCACTGGTGGACAGCAGGGGGCGCCCCACTTTGTGAACCTAGCCGGACAGAGAGATGTCATAGTCACTGGTGGACAGCAGGGGGCGCCCCACTTTGTGAACCTAGCCGGACAGAGCGATGTCATAGTCACTGGTGGACAGCAGGGGGCGCCCCACTTTGTGAACCTAGCCGGACAGAAAGATGTCATAGTCACTGGTGGACAGCAGGGGGCGCCCCACTTTGTGAACCTAGCCGGACAGAGAGATGTCATAGTCACTGGTGGACAGCAGGGGGCGCCCCACTTTGTGAACCTAGCCGGACAGAGAGATGTCATAGTCACTGGTGGACAGCAGGGGGCGTCCCACTTTGTGAACCTAGCCGGACAAAGAGATGTCATAGTCACTGGTGGACAGCAGGGGGCGCCCCACTTTGTGAACCTAGCCGGACAGAGAGATGTCATAGTCACTGGTGGACAGCAGGGGGCGCCCCACTTTGTGAACCTAGCCGGACAGAGAGATGTCATAGTCACTGGTGGACAGCAGGGGGCGCCCCACTTTGTGAACCTAGCCGGACAGAGAGATGTCATAGTCACTGGTGGACAGCAGGGGGCGCCCCACTTTGTGAACCTAGCCGGACAGAGAGATGTCATAGTCACTGGTGGACAGCAGGGGGCGCCCCACTTTGTGAACATTCTTAGCGTTTGTGATGCGAGCCGTCACGTCCACGGGCTTCTCGAAGTAGCTGACCAGCGCCTGCTCTGTGAGCACGGACGCCAGGAACTGCTCAAAGGTGATGGCCCAGTCTTTGTCCACGCCGCCGCCGCGCTCGTCCTGGCCCTCGTTCCTCACCAGCACCGTGTCGTCGGCGATGTCTTCGCACTGCAGCTTGTCGTCCAGGTCGTGCGAGCCGGCGCTGAGCACCGAGTACGACGACACCGACGTGTCGTCTTTGGCCTCGTCGTCGGAGATGAGCATGGCCGACGACGAGGCGCCGTTGTCTTTGGGAGACGAGTCCTCCAGCTTGATGTCCTGCATGGGCGGCGAGGGCTGGCGGACGTCCCCGCATTTTCCCTCGTCCGCCTCGTCCGCCTGGCGCGCCTCGGACGGGTGGGCTCGCTCCCGGTCCCTGCCGGCGCGGCAGAAGAGCTTGCCCACCTCGCCCATCTCCAGCAGCAGGCTGGTGACGGTGGCGGTGGCGTGGTACAGCTCCTGCTCCGCCACGTCCTCGCTGAACATGCTGTACAGCGTCTTGCACAGCTCGATGAACTGGCTCTGCGGGAGAACACAATCAACAACTGTCGAGTGTGCCCGCGCTCAAGTCCGCCCCGCGTGAGTCCGTGCACGGGACGCAGAATGGCTTCTCTCAACTTATTCATTATGCATAACACATTTTATAGTAGAAATAAAACAAAATTAAAGCTGCAGGCAGCGATTGAGGGCTCATAAAATCCAAACCGCAGCATTAATTAAATCTCTTTCATCAACTTTTAATCAGAAGGGTTCAATCTCTCTCCTGTGCTAATTTGAGGCCGACACGACAAACGCGCTCAGAGGAGATAATGTTTGAAAAAAGGTGACTGTTTTTACACAACTTTTGTTTTGAAGGGGGAATTGCAAACTTCCTGTTGATTTTTGCTGGGGGTTGTCAGTGTATGAAATCTAGGTCTATGTGAGACCTACACAGAGGTTTTTGTTTCATGTCTCTACGACATTCCTACTGGGAGTTACAGCCAGTTTTGTCTGTGTTTTCTTCCTAGGGGGCGCTAGAGCGCAATTTTGAGTTTTGGGGTTTGGTATTTTGATTAGATCGCAATTTTTGCCAGTCCTGATGTGTGTGTCCAATTTGGTGAGTTTTGAAGCATGTTAAGGGGGTCAAATTACAGCTCAAAGAGGCGGCGGTATAATAATAAAACGCTAGAAATTCAATAGGGTCCTCTGTCCCACAGGGACTCGGTCCCTAATAATCCAAAAGTCAAACCCTGGCGCACCTCCATACCCGCGTGTGTCATTTATTGTGATTGCGTCTCGCAAGTTCTTAATGATAGCAGACACATTTCATGATAAGAAAAATAAAATAAGAAGTGAAACTAAACCGAGATGTGATTGCTTGTTCCAAGTCCTTAGTGATAACCAGCATGTGGAGGGGGGCGTGGCCTGCGGGCCTGCCGCGGAGCGGGGTGTGCCAGGACCGGCCTCGAAGACGGCGACAGGTGCGTAGATGGCCCAGGTGGGCCTTGTTATCTAATCAATCAATCAATCAATGTTTATTTATAGAGCCCTAAATCACAAGTGTCTCAAAGGGCTGCACAAGCCACAGCGACATCCTCGGTACAGAGCCCACATACGGGCAAGGAAAAACTCACCCCAGTGGGACGTCGATGTGAATGACTATGAGAAACCTTGGAGAGGACTGCATATGTGGGTAAACCCCCCTCTAGGGGAGACCAGATGCAATGGATGTCGAGTGGGTCTGACATAATATTGTGAAGGTTCCAGTCCATAGTGGATCTAACATATTAGTGAGAGTCCAGTCCATAGTGGATCTAACATAATATTGTGAAGGTCCAGTCCATAGTGGATCTAACATAATAGTGTGAGAGTCCAGTCCATAGTGGATCTAACATAATAGTGAGAGTCCAGTCCATAGTGGATCTAACATAATATTGTGAAGGTCCAGTCCATAGTGGATCTAACATATTAGTGTGAGAGTCCAGTCCATAGTGGATCTAACATAATATTGTGAAGGTCCAGTCCATAGTGGATCTAACATAATAGTGTGAGAGTCCAGTCCATAGTGGATCTAACATAATAGTGAGAGTCCAGTCCATAGTGGATCTAACATAATATTGTGAAGGTCCTGTCCATAGTGGATCTAACATAATAGTGTGAGAGTCCAGTCCATAGTGGATCTAACATAATAGTGAGAGTCCAGTCTATAGTGGATCTAACATAATAGTGTGAGAGTCCAGTCCATAGTGGATCTAACATAATAGTGTGAGAGTCCAGTCCATAGTGGATCTAACATAATATTGTGAAGGTCCTGTCCATAGTGGATCTAACATAATAGTGTGAGAGTCCAGTCCATAGTGGATCTAACATAATATTGTGAAGGTCCTGTCCATAGTGGATCTAACATATTAGTGTGAGAGTCCAGTCCATAGTGGATCTAACATAATATTGTGAAGGTCCAGTCCATAGTGGATCTAACATAATAGTGTGAGAGTCCAGTCCATAGTGGATCTAACATAATAGTGAGAGTCCAGTCCATATTGGATCTAACATAATAGTGTGAGAGTCCAGTCCATAGTGGATCTAACATAATAGTGTGAGAGTCCAGTCCATAGTGGATCTAACATAATAGTGTGAGAGTCCAGTCCATAGTGGATCTAACATAATAGTGTGAGAGTCCAGTCCATAGTGGATCTAACATAATAGTGAAAGTCCAGTCCATAGTGGATCTAACATAATAGTGAGAGTCCAGTCCATAGTGGATCTAACATAATAGTGAAAGTTCAGTCCATAGTGGATCTAACATAATAGTGAAAGTTCAGTCCATAGTGGATCTAACATAATAGTGAGAGTCCAGTCCATAGTGGATCTAACATAATAGTGAGAGTCCAGTCCATAGTGGATCTAACATAATAGTGAAAGTCCAGTCCATAGTGGATCTAACATAATAGTGAGAGTCCAGTCCATAGTGGATCTAACATAATAGTGAGAGTCCAGTCCATAGTGGATCTAACATAATAGTGAGAGTCCAGTCCATAGTGGATCTAACATAATAGTGAGAGTCCAGTCCATAGTGGATTTAACATAATAGTGTGATAGTCCAGTCCATAGTGGATCTAACATATTTGTGAAATTTCAGTCCATAGTGGATCTAACATATTTGTGAAATTTCAGTCCATAGTGGATCTAACATAATAGTGTGAAAGTCCAGTCCATAGTGGATCTAACATAATAGTGAGAGTCCAGTCCATAGTGGGGCCAGCAGGAAACCATCCCGAGCGGAGACGGGTCAGCAGCGCAGAGATCTAATCACCTGTCGGCTTTATTAGCAGCAGCCGTGATGAGACGAGTGGTTGGAGTTGGAGGTGCTGCTGGGCAAAACGCAGAAAAGACTTGTTAGGCGCCAAATGTAGAGGTCGCCCTCTAGTGGGTTCTTCAGACCGCCACACACTGCCAGGAATTCAGGGTATAACACTGTTTTATTTTGTTATCACAAGGTGCGAGACTCTGGCTTCCCAGCAACAAGTCTTTTCCGCGTCTGCCCAGCAGCACCTCCAACTCCAACCACTCGTCTCATCACGGCTGCTGCTAATAAAGGCGACAGGTGATTACCGTATTTTTCGGAGTATAAGTTGCACCGGCCGAAAATGCATAATAAAGAAGGAAAAAAACATATATAAGTCGCACTGGAGTATATGTCGCATTTTTTGGGGTAAATGTACTTGATAAAAGCCAACAGCAAGAATAGACATTTAAAAGGCAATTTAAAATGTCTAAAGAATAGTGAACAACAGGCTGAATAAGTGTACGTTATATGAGGCATAAATAACCAACTGGTATGTTAACGTAACATATTATGGTAAGAGTCATTCAAATAACTATAACATATAGAACATGCTATACGTTTACCAAACAATCTGTCACTCCTAATCACTAAATCCCATGTCATGTTCTTCCTCTGTGTCTCTTCTAAACAACTCTGCCAACTCCAAAGGTAGACAATGCGCCGTAATGTGTTAATCATTTCACACACAAGTCGCTCCTGAGTATAAGTCGCACCCCCGGCCAAACTATGAAAAAAACTGCGACTTATAGTCCGAAAAATACGGTAGATAACAAGGCCCACCTGGGCCATCTACGCACCTGTCGCTGTCTTCGAGGCCGGACATGGCAACACCCCGTTCCGCGGCAGGCCCGCAGGCCACGCCCCCCTCCACACAGCACATTCCATCATAGAAATAACAATACAAGACTTAAAATAACTTCAAAGTTAAACCCAGCGCCACCTTGCACAATAGCAATAATCACCACCACCACCACGCCAAATACCGCGTCACATTTTCACCTCATCGCGTTTGGCGAGTCGGAGTGTTTCTTTTGGCACACGCGCCATGCAGCCCACTCGGAGACTCCAAATAATCAAAAAGTCATCACCCGATGGTACTGCATTCATTTTTGCAACAAAGACATGTCACTTCATTCATGAGATTGCTCATCTAATGGATGTCATTCAAGTAATACACGACACCTTGCACAATGTAAGTCATTAGAAGTCAAAAGAAAGACTGGAAATAATCCACAAAGTGACTTGACAAGCAAATGTTTATATTGTACTCAGAGTACTGTAGTCACCGTCAATTTGGGACGATAAACCGGTGTTTTTCAACCTTTTTTGAGCCGAGGCACATTTTTTGCGTTGAAAAAATGCGGAGGCACACCACCAGCAGAAATCATTAAAAAACTAAACTCAGTTGACAGTAAAAAGTCGTTGTCGCAATTGTTGGATATGACTTTAAAGCATAACCAACCATGCATCACTATAGCTCTTGTCTCAAAGTAGGTGTACTGTCACCACCTGTCACACCACGCCCTGACTTGTCTGGACTTTTTTGCTGTTTTCCTGTGTGTAGTGTTTTAGTTCTTGTCTTGCGCTCCTATTTTGGTGGCTTTTTCTCTTTTTTTGGTATTTTCCTGTAGCAGTTTCATGTCTTCCTTTGAGCGATATTTCCCGCGTCTACTTTGTTTTGGTAATCAAGAATATTTCAGTTGTTTTTATCCTTCTTTGTGGGGACATTGTTGATTGTCATGTCATGTTCGGATGTACTTTGTCTTTGCTCCACAGTAAGTCTTTGCTGTCGTCCAGCATTCTGTTTTTGTTTACTTTGTAGCCAGTTCAGTTTTAGTTTCGTTCTGCATAGCCTTCCCTAAGCTTCAATTACTTTTCTTAGGGGCACTCACCTTTTGTTTATTTTTGGTTTAAGCATTAGACACCTTTTTACCTGCACACTTCCTCCCGCTGTTTCCGACATCTACAAAGCAATTAGCTACCGGCTGCCACCTACTGATATGGAAGAGTATTACACGGTTACTCTGCCGAGCTCTAGACAGCACCGACACTCAACAACAACACATCATTTGCAGACTATAACTACTGGTTTGCCAAAAATATTTTTAACCCAACTAGGTGAAATTAGAAAATCTCCCACGGCACACTGGTGGTTGAAAAACACTGCGATAAACCACCATTTTTTATAGAACGGTGAGGCAAATTTATGGATTTTTCTTCACTGATGGCCAAACAAGGAAAGACACTGAAAAGGCGTGTTATTGTTTATGTTATGGCGCCATCTTTTGGAGGAGTTCGCTCAATGTAGGTGCTGCGGTTTAGCGCTTTGAACCGGGAGTAGAAGTACCATTCCCGTCTTCCAGCCGTCCATTACGTTTCTACTCGTATGGATTCTTCATTCACCAGTCCACACCACGTTCGTGAGTTTTACCAATATAAATGTTTATACTTACTAAACTGTCCCATATTTGTACGTGCTATCTCGTAATGAAATCAAGCGTGCGCCGTTAGCATTAGCTAATATGCTAACACGAGTGTCTGTGTTAGTGTCGACTTACAATGCCATTCTTTTTGTATTGTGCAAGTTTCGTAAATCGACCAAAATGTCCCCATGGAGTTATTGAGTCTGTTTAGCTGATTGGAGAGTTAGTGTCCGCAGCTAGCGGGTCCATGACCATGACTTCTGTTTTGTTTGGAAACAGTTAAGGTATGTAAATAAACATTTACAAAATATTCATGTGTAAATGTCAGAAAAATTGTATGTAAATTATCAAAAAAACTTTCCGTTCTCTGAGTTCCCAATGAACAGCCAAGAGGCTGTCTTTGTTGCACCAAGCAAAGGCTTGGAAAATTCCATCGTGTACGATGCGAGGAGACGGGAGGGGGTTATCTATTGTCATCGAAGACCTGCTCAAGCTGAATCCAGGACCAGCCCGAGCCATCTTTTTCTTTTGTGTTAATGTGACCGAAAACAATGACTGTTTACATACTCCCCATTCCTTTAGAAACAGATGTTATGTAAACAGGGAAAATCCAAATAAAAAGAGGTGGCGTACAATCTTTCGCCGGAGCGTGGGTGACACCAGGGCCGGCCCGTGGCATAGGCCGTACAGGCAAATGCTAAGGGCGCCGTCCATCAGGGGGCGCCACGCCAGTGCCACAAATGTTGGAGAGAAAAAAAAAAAGTTGGTACTATTATTTCTAAATACAAAAAATAATCCCACGTTAATTCAAATGCAAAGTAAAGCCTATTTAAGAAAAATATTATTTGTTACAACATTACGCCCCCCCCCCACCCTCCCCCCGCACGGTGCGCCCCCTCCCTTCCCGTATCATTCATGACTCTTTTTGGATGTCGCCACATCAAAAAATCAACACAAGATGTCAAAACGGCCAAAACTGTCAGGTGCCCAGGGAAGAAAAAAGAGAAAAGAAGAGGAGAAACGAGAAAAAGACAGAGGTAGCAGGTAGGTAACGTTAGCCTACATGAAATTATTTGTCTGTTATAGAATGTGATAGTAACCTGGCTTTTTAGCATTAAGCTAATGTTACATGATTCGGCAATTGCTAATCAATAAATAGCTAGTTCTGTTTTAACGTCGGGTTAATATTGTGGAGGGGGCTAAATTGTTATGGAAAATAATAATGTAACGTTAGATAATTACAGTACTCCCACCTTACATTCCTCAGGGACATTTGTATTAGATCTTTGAAGCAGGTGTTTTTTGTTCACATTGTTATTGCCTTCTGGTTAGCTAATGTTTGCCCTGCAGGTAATAGTCACTTTTCCACCCCTTTATATATTAGGTATAGTTGTCAGCCTAGTTGTTAAAGTGCACATCATTAATGTTAATTAAGCAATATCACATGAGAGGGAATGCTGTTTTTTAATTTGAGCACTGCTGTGATTCGGTTAAAAAAAAAAATCATAACATAACATTCTCATATAATATGTTAATTTGCTTTCTTTAAGTAAAAAAAAAGGTCAAAGACAAAGCTATTCGGTTTCTTGTGAGTATATACACTTCACTGCCGATGTGGGGGGGGCGCCACCTAAAATCTTGCCTAGGGCGCCAGATTGGTTAGGGCCAGAGCGTGGGTGACACTGTAAGAGGTTACAGGTCGACGGCGTCTCTCCTCAATGGAGTCCAAATTTAATTCTGTCTCTGTTTGATTCTTTGCTTCTTGTCTTGTTTAATAGATGTCATCAGTGTTTGAACCTGACAGTAAATAACTAATTTTGCAACATGTGCATCTGCAGCTTATAGTCCGATGCGGCTAAAATTTGGGAAAAACTTTGTTTTCTAAAATGCAGTGGGTGTGGCTTTTATAACAGTGGTAAAAACGGTATTGTTATTATAGGGCAGGAATGTTCCCTTAGTCGTTACAAAGGGCTAAGAAGCCGGGAAGTGAGTTCCTACCTGATTCAGCTTGGGAAGATCCTTAGTGTGCTCCGTCTTAGACTTGCTCTCCTGGTTCCACAGTTTCAGGTAGTGTCGGTAGTCGGGGTTGTTGAGTTTCTTCACTGGAAGACGAGAAAGTGAAAAAAAACAAAATGAAAAAAACGACATTCTTTCACGTGGTCCAACAAAGCAATGCATATATCTGCAGTGTCACGCCACAGTTAGCACAGTTGTGTTTTTCACGCCAAGAATGCGAAGAAATCAGCGTGACATTCGGGTAGAAGAATTCCAAGTGGTGCAAAAATAGTGTCCTTTTGTTTATGGTGCCCCTGTCTAATAGCATGAATATGATGGGGGTTTTTTTCTTTTTTTTTTACGAGCAAACATAAGAAGAAACATTGTTGGGGTTGCCGCCCCTAATAGGGCGCACTCACGCCAGCTAATCCACAAGGTTCACTGTATGCTAGGTATTTAGTATAGATTCAGAACCCCCCTGTGCAACTGGCTGCTTGACTTCCTCACAGACAGACCGCAGTCTGCATATAAGAAAATTCTATTACTGTTAAGCAAACTATGAATAATAAAACATGTGTCCCTTATCATAGCTACACGTATGACGAACAAGCGTGTGAAAATCAGTGGTATTCAGTGAGGTAAGATGAATTCAATGCGCTGACAGTTCATTGCTCCTGCCAAATGAATTGCACTGAGTGGAGCGGATCACCACTCCAAGATGGCGGCCCAGCGTCTCGTCAGCGCCAGTAGGCAGTAGCGCTCCATGCTGCGTACCCTTATAAGATGTCTACGAGTGGGTCCATCACAATGACTTTTGTTTAGTTTGATCAGCCGTTTTTCTGCAGTGTGACAGACACCGTTTGGAAACAATTAGAGATGCCGAAAAATGCTTTAAAATGTAATATCGGAAATTATCGGTATCGTTTTTTTTATTATCGTTTTTTTTAATTAAATGAACATAAAAAACACAAGATACACTTACAATTAGTGCACCAACCCCAAAAAACCTCCCTCCCCCATTTACACTCATTCACACAAAAGGGTTGTTTCTTTCTGTTATTAATATTCTGCTTCCTACATTATATATCAATATATATCAATACAGTCTGCAAGGGATACAGTCCGTAAGCACACATGATTGTGCATGCTGCTGGTCCACTAATAGTACTAACCTTCAACAGTTAATTTTACTAATTTTCATTAATTACTAGTTTCTATGTAAATGTTTTTATGATGTTTTACTTTCTTTTTTATTCAAGAAATTGTTTTTAATTTATCTATCTTATTTTATTTGATACATTTTTTTAAAAAGGACCTTATCTTCACCATACCTGGTTGTCCAAATCAGGCATAATAATGTGTTGATTCCACGACTGTATATATCGCTATCGGTGGATATCGGTATCTGTAATTAAGAGTTGGACAATATCGGGATATCGGCAAAAAAGCCATTATCGGACATCCCTAAAAACAATTAAGGTAAATAAATATTTCTGAACCGGTATTTATCTGCGCCTTATGGTCCGCTGCGACTAATACATGTAAAAAGGATTATTTCTTCTCAAATTTGGTGTACTCTATAGACCGTAAAATCCGGTAATACGATCACTCCTCCCCCTGGTTGTTAACCATAACTGCCACCTTGCACAATACTGCAGGAATAAACAAAGAGACTCAAAGTACTCCACTAAGTCAGGAAAGTAATATAGTGTCGTACAACGAGGCGACGGTTCAAAAGTGTGAAAGCGACTACTTTCCAATCGATGTTGCTTTACCTTTTTCCGTTTTGAAAGTAACCCTGACAAAGCCGTCATCCTTCTCACTTTGGTTCTTTGTGTCCTGGCCTGAGGAGAGAGGAAATAGTGGGGGTTTAGCCTGGACTCTCTACGTGAGGTCAATAAGTGAATGGACAGACGCTTGTGTGATGTGACAAACACTGATTGTGTAATCAACAGAATATTACAGTGGAACCTCGGAAGTCAAACAAGATCCGTTCTGTGATTCTGGTTTACTTCCAAATTCTGAATGTTTCCCTTTGGAAATAGAACTAATGGGTTTTAGGGTCATAAAGTTTGTATTAACTGTACAGGAAATGTTTTAAAATAACATTTGAATATAAATAAGTTAACTACTGTCCAATACAGTCAAATAAAAGTAAAACTACTTCTCCTTTCAACACATGATATTAACTCATTATGTAAAAACAGCCAGACCCTTCTCCCGTGTCGCAGTAGGCTCCATTTCCTGTTCTATGGTTATCATCGCATTTTCAGTCCAATACTCATGGCAGGGGTGTCAAACTCAGTCATTGAGGGCCACATCGCAGTAATGGCTGCTTTCAGAAGGCTGATTTTTTACATTAATTTACATTATGCATGCACGTAATAGATAGATAGATAGATAGATAGATAGATAGATAGATAGATAGATAGATAGATAGATAGATAGATAGATAGATAGATAGATAGATAGATAGGTCTTTATTGTCATTGCACAAGTACAACGAAACTATGTTTTCAGCACAAACCCGTTCAAGATTAGACAAACAAACAGTGTACAGGGTTACAGAACAGGAAGGCTGATGGGTCGCCACAAGGCGCCCAGTAAAAGATAGGATTAAGGTAAATTCTGGGGAAGGTTGAGTAAAAAAATACAATCTAGACTGGGCTCCTAAGGGGGCCCAGTCTGGAGTGGGAAAAAAACCTCCATAGCAAAGCACATATTCATATTACAACGTACATCTCGAGATATCTAGAAACAGAGGGAAGGGAGTGCGGGGTCATGATGGTAGGGCCGCAGCTCTCTGCGCTGACCATCCTTTCATCACCCCTATGGGGTTTGCGTCGAGGGCGTTGGGTTTGGCGTATATTTTTTTGGATGCATGTTTTTGTGTAAGCCTACAGTGTGTCTCTGTTCCGCGGCCTTGATCTTGTGCAGCCGATAAGTCCAAAGTCAACAACAACAGGTGTGTGTCCATGAGAGACAAGAAGGGAGTTTTGTTGTGTCTAATAACCTGTGATTAATCGTGATTCATCGAAATGCATTTGATTATTAGATTTTTTTATGTATAACTTGCTTTAAAATCATAAATAAAGGTGACAAGCAGATATTTAACTATTGTTTTTTTTATCTCACAAAAATAGTTTTGCAAGACAGTATATAATAATATAATTGTCATGATCAGATAATATTAAAGTTTAAAATATGCATTTTTTTTCTGTTAAAATTTTAAAAACGAATGCATTTAGTAAAAAAAAAAAAAGTATTTTATTGAAACCCATTTTTTCCAGGCTTTCGCGGGCCACATAGAATAATGTGGCGGGCCAGAGCTGCCCCCCGGGCCTCGAGTTTGACACTTTGACTTAGGGTTTCCCCTTAATGCAGGGGTCGGGAACCTTTTTGGCTGAGAGAGCCATGAAAGCCAAATATTTTAAAATGTATTTCCGTGAGAGCCATATAATATTTTTTAACACTGAATACAACTAATCGCGTGCATTTTTAAGTAAGACCAACATTTTTAGAGTATAATAAGTCTCTTATTCTTTTTAATAACATTGTTATTCTGAAGCTAACCAATAATAAATAAAATACTTCTTACCATTTTTGCGACTTCTTGAACAGGTGCGGTCGAAAATGGATGGATGGATTAAAATCCAAGAGAATGTTTTATATTTTGAACGGTATTTTTAACATTGTGATTACCAGCGGAATTATTCATTACTTATTGTGTTAAGCAATGTCAGCTAAGATTTATCTGAGAGCCAGATGCAGTCATCAAAAGAGCCACATCTGGCTCGAGAGCCATAGGTTCCCTACCCCTGCCTTAAGGTAATTGAACGTGGCGGGCCGCCACCGCATTTTTATTACTTTTTTACTTGAAAACACAATAAAGTAATATAATATATTGTAGCCCGCAGAATAAATTACACAACGCCCGATGCTATTTTTACCTTTTATTACCAATCTTATGATAACAAATGGCACAATTCCAACAGGTTTTACCTCCAGTGTACACACTTTCGTCTCTGCGAGTCCACGATTCCCCCACCGGACACACAACAACACTTCCTCATTCTCCGCCAATCACCTTTCAGGCACGGACGGTGTGTTTGCAAACATGGGAAAAACTAACTTCAAATCCAAACATTACCACCAGCAGGTCGATACAGTTTATTATTGTAATTCACAAAAATTCACTATGTGTGGTTTTCTTTTTAATTTAAGAATCCATCTTTTAAAAATGTGTTTTTAGGCCATCTACATGCAACAACAAGGGACTTTTCTCATTTGTAGCGTAATTTGAAAAAGTTTAATTATATTTGGTATACCAAATACCGTATTTTTCGGAGTATAAGTCGCACCGGCCGAAAATGCATAATAAAGAAGGAAAAAAACATATATAAGTCGCACTGGAGCATAAGTCGCATTTTTGGGGAAATGTATTTGATAAAAGCCAACACCAAGAATAGACATTTGAAAGGCAATTTAAAATGTCTAAAGAATAGTGAACAACAGGCTGAATAAGTGTACGTTATATGAGGCATAAATAACCAACTGGTATGTTAACGTAACATATTATGGTAAGAGTCATTCAAATAACTATAACATATAGAACATGCTATACGTTTACCAAACAATCTGTCACTCCTAATCTCTAAATCCCATGAAATCTTATACGTCTAGTCTCTTACGTGAATGAGCGAAATAATATTATTTGATATTTTACGCTAATGTGTCAATAATTTCACACATAAGTCGCTCCTGAGTATAAGTCGCACCCCCGGCCAAACTATGAAAAAACTGCAACTTATAGTCCGAAAAATATGGTAATACAACGCAAGAATCCGTTTGAATGGAGAATCGTGTTGAATCGAGAGTCAATTGTCACTTTAGGGAATCGGTTTCGGATCTTCTTTTTAAAGTGATTTAAATTTGTGTAAAAAAAAAAATAGAATAAAAAAGAACCCACATTTCATAGACAGGGAGACCCCTGCTTTAAAGAAATATCCAAAAATATATGATGTGGTGAGCCGGGACAACCGTGATGAGAAACACATCCTTCCTATGCATTGTTGTAATAATAATAAATCCAATTCATAAGGATATGTCATGGTAAATAAACTACAGAAACATGGCTAATCCGCTCTGAACAACATGAACATTTGTCACAAAGAGCACTAATCGGACTAATGCGATCATAAACATGCTGACTTCCTGTTTGATTCTTCTCCAAAAATGCATACAATGAGATTAGTTACGATGCCAGTTATTACCTATTGATGTTTCCGGGGTGATGTCTTCAAAGAAGTACTGCGTGGCCTCGAAGGCGGAGTCAGGCTCCTCCTGTTCACTCGTCGTCTCTGACGGAAAACCGTATCATTTCGGAGAACCCGCGTCACAAATCGCAAATATTTCCTGTCGTTCAGGAGAACAGGTGTGGCGTGGGTCGACACTCACCAGGTAGAACGTGCGTCTTGTAAAGGAGCTTCAGCTTCTCTGTGAGGTCGCCGTGACATAGAACGCCTGCAACACACCAACAAACCGCGTTAGTTTGGCGCCATCGTGGACGCGGACAAAACTGCTTGACCTGACGCATACACAACAAAACAGCAAAAAACTGGGCGCAGTTCTTGGCAACAACCAGTGGAGGCGCTGTAGATTCTGTCTCAACTAGTTTACTGTCTAAATCAGGGCTGCCCACACTTTTTCTGCAGGCGAGCTACTTTTCAATTGACCAAGTCGATGGGATCTACCTCATTTATGTACATCACACTGCAAAAACTGCAATCTAAGTAAGATGAAATATCTCAAATAAGGGTGATATTTCCTTATTTTCTGTCTGATAAGATAATTCTTCTCACTAAGCAGATTTTATGTTAGAGTGTTTTACTTGTTTTGGTCCTAAATGATGTCAGTAAGATATTACAGCTTGTTGCTGAGATTTGATGAGCTATATTGAGTAAAACATGCTTGAACCTAGAATATCAACTAGGGATGTCCGATAATGGCTTTTTGCCGATATCCGATATTCCGATATTGTCCAACTCTTTAATTTCCGATACCGATATCAACCGATACCGATATCAACCGATATATGCAGTCGTGGAATTAACACATTATTATGCCTAATGTGGACAACCAGGTATGGTGAAGATAAGGTTCTTTTTTAAAAAATTAGTAAAATCCATCCATCCATCCATCTTCCTCCGCTTATCCGAGGTCGGGTCGCGGGGGCAGCAGCCTAAGCAGGGAAGCCCAGACTTCCCTCTCACCAGCCACTTGGTCCAGCTCTTCCCGGGGGATCCCTAGGCGTTCCCAGGCCAGCCGGGAGACATAGTCTTCCCAACGTGTCCTGGGTCTTCCCCGTGGCCTCTTACCGGTCGGACGTGCCCTAAACACCTCCCTCGGGAGGCGTTCGGGTGGCATCCTGACCAGATGCCCGAACCACCTCATCTGGCTCATCTCCATGTGGAGGAGCAGCGGCTTTACTTTGAGCTCTTCCCGGATGGCAGAGCTTCTCACCCTATCTCTAAGGGAGAGCCCCGCCACCCGGCGGAGGAAACTCATTTGGGCCGCTTGTACCCGTGATCTTGTCCTTTCGGTCATAACCCAAAGCTCATGACCATGGGTGAGGATGGGAACGTAGATCGACCGGTAGATTGAGAGCTTTGCCTTGCGGCTCAGCTCCTTCTTCACCACAACGGACCGATACAGCGTCCGCATTACTGAAGACGCCGCACCGATCCGCCTGTTGATCTCACGATCCACTTTTCCCTCACTCGTGAACAAGACTCCGAGGTACTTGAACTCCTCCACTTGGGGCAAGATCTCCTCCCCAACCCGGAGATGGCACTCCACCCTTTTCCGGGCGAGAACCATGGACTCTGACTTGGAGGTGCTGATTCTCATCCCAGTCGCTTCACACTCGGCTGCGAACCGATCCAGTGAGAGCTGAAGATCCTGGCCAGATGAAGCCATCAGGACCACATCATCTGCAAAAAGCAGAGACCTAATCCTGCAGCCACCAAACCAGATCCCCTCAACGCCCTGACTGCGCCTAGAAATTCTGTCCATAAAAGTTATGAACAGAATCGGTAATTAGTAAAATAAGATAAATAAATTAAAAACATTTCTTGAATAAAAAAGAAAGTACAACAATATAAAAACAGTTACATAGAAACTAGTAATGAATGAAAATGAGTAAAATTAACTGTTAAAGGTTAGTACTATTAGTGGAGCAGCAGCACGCACAATCATGTGTGCTTACGGACTGTATCCCTTGCAGACTGTATTGATATATATTGATATATAATGTAGGAAGCAGAATATTAATAACAGAAAGAAACAACCCTTTTGTGTGAATGAGTGTAAATGGGGGGAGGGAGGTTTTTTGGGTTGGTGCACTAATTGTAAGTGTATCTTGTGTTTTTTATGTTGATTTAATAAAAAAAACTAAAAAAAAAAACTAAAAAGACGATACCGATAATAAAAAAACCGATACAGATAATTTCCGATATTACATTTTAACACATATATCGGCCGATAATATCGGCAGGCCGATATCGGACATCTCTAATATCAACTGTTGCAAAGCTGTGTCATCAACACTCACAAGTATAAAACTACTTTTTTAAAGTCATCATTTCTTATTTCAAGCATGAACAAAATAAAATCATGACTTTGACACAATTGTGTCTCATAATTAAAACAGATGACAGCCAAATGGACTTTGCTGTTTTATTTCCAGTGAAACAATAGAAAATAGGTACTCATATAGTAGTACAGTTGGCACATTACAGTAAACTGACAGTTAATATTTAAACATTTAACATGTGACATTTCTAACAATTTTGAACAGAAATAGTTCATGCACATTCAGATAAATTCTTCCAAATTACAATTAAAAAAATTTGGGCCGGGGGCCGGGCTGTGTATATGCGCACTAATTGACTGAAAGAGCACGCACTTGGCGTGATGATGTCATGTTATCCATGGAAAAATGCATTTTTAGACCATATGATTTGCCTGAGCGGCTAGGAGACCCCAAGAGTAACAAGCGCTTGTCTTGTTGCCTTTCCATTAAGAACAATAAACTAGTTTTTAGTATAAGTTTGCTGGTTTGAAGAAATGTAATGCCGAGCGCATATCATTATGTCAAGATAATGGCACTAGCATTTACTTCATTTAAGAATATTTTTCAACATATTGAGCAAAAAGGTCTTTTTTTTTTTTCTACCAAGAAAAGTGCACTTGTTATTAGTGAGTATATACTTATTTTAAGCTATTTTTTGGTTCATTGAGGTTAGCTAATTTGACTTGTTTTGGAAAGTCTTGACAAGCCAAATGTTCTTGTTCTATTGGCAGATAATTTTACTAAGTTCAAATAAAATACCCCTCATTTTTGTATTTTTTCCCCTCCCTTGTTTTTGAACACTGACTTTTTGCAGTGCATTTATATTTATTTATTTATGAAAGAGACATTTTTGTTAACAAGTTAAAGGTGTTGAATGATATTACAAGCATGTTTGACACATATAGATTCCTTTCTTTCATGAAGACAAGACTATAAGTTGGTATGATTGTGATGACTTGCATTGATAGGAATCAGACAGTAGTGATGATAACGTCCACATTTTCGAATGGAGGAGAAAAAAAGTCCTCCTTTCTGTCCAATACCACATGAAAGTGCTTGCTTTTTGCCATCTTATTTGTCCAGCTTCCATACTCCTTTTTATACACTTCACAAGAAATACATTGGCGGCAAACTCCGTAGCTTGCTAGCTTGTGCGCGCCAGCTTTCTGACTCTATTTTGTTAGCGCAGGCAGGATGAAGCAGCGCTTTTATTGTGAAGACAGGAACTGTGCAGTCGGTCTTTAGAGTTTTGACGGCAGGTACGGTGCAAGAGTCTGTTGAAATAAAAAGTGTTTCTCGCCTTCCTGTCGGTCATTTTTTCTTAATAATGATCTGGCAGCAGCCAGCGTCATCTCACCAGACCCTCGGGTGCCGTGAATGTCAATCAAGTGATGTCTTGGTGAAGATTGATGATCGCTCATTTTTAGGTCTATTTTTTTAATGCCTGGCTGGCGATCGACTGACACACCCTCCGCGATCGACCGCTAGCCCGCCATCCACGTAATGTGCACCCCTGCTCTAAAAGAAGCACAGCATAACGCCCGCTATGGCACAACTCCTCTCCAGGCAGCATGTTACTATGACATGGAAACAGGAGTTCAGAACATTCGGGGAAACATTTCCAATTATATTGAAAATAATTCCTTACCTTGACAAATATATGATGATGTGATCATTTGACCTGCCTGTTCTCTGGTTGACTTTATATGCACATTTATGTTCACTGCATACTCTTCACTGTTTTTAGGCAGACAATTTTAAGATGAAAAATAGCCTTTTAGATAATTCTGGTATATTTATAGATAGATAGATAGTAGGGGTGTAACGGTACACAAACATTTTGGTTCGGTACGTACCTCGGTTTAGAGGTCACGGTTCGGTTCATTTTCGGTACAGTAAGAAAACAACAAAATATAAATTTTTGGGTTATTTATTCACCAAATTTGCAAAATCTTCCACCAAAAATATTTTTCTTAGTGTAATATTTGATGTGAAGTAATGGGAACCTTGGATAGGTCAATAATTCATAATAACATTGATTTTGATTAGAGATGTCCGATAATATCGGTCTGCCGATAATATCGGTCTGCCGATATTATCGGCCGATAAATGCGTTAAAATGTAATATCGGAAATTATCGGTATCGTTTTTTTTATTATCAGTATCGGTTTTTTATTTTTTTATTTTATTTTTTTATTAAATCCACATAAAAAACACAAGATACACTTACAATTAGTGCACCGACCCAAAAAACCTCCCTCCCCCATTCACACTCATTCACACAAAAGGGTTGTTTCTTTCTGTTATTAATATTCTGCTTCCTACATTATATATCAATATATATCAATACAGTCTGCAAGGGATACAGTCCGTAAGCACACATGATTGTGCGTGCTGCTGCTCCACTAATAGTACTAACCTTTAACACTTCATTTTACTCATTTTCATTAATTACTAGTTTCTATGTAACTGTTTTTATATTGTTGTACTTTCTTTTTTATTCAAGAAAATGTTTTTAATTTATTTACCTTATTTTATTTGATTCATTTTTTTAAAAAGTACCTTATCTTCACCATACCTGGTTGTCCAAATTAGGCATAATAATGTGTTAATTCCACGACTGCATATATCGGTTGATATCGGTATCGGTTGATATCGGTATCGGTAATTAAAGAGTTGGACAATATCGGCATATCGGCAAAAAGCCATTATCGGACATCCCTAATTTTGATTCAATATTATGTTTTGAGCAATGACAGTTTGAAAGGAAAAAAAAACAGCTTTGTTTTATTAGTCAACATTGCAACTTTTTCTAAATGACATTTAACCTTTAAGCTTTTTTATTTCACTTTTGTTATGTTTTTGTTTATTTTAATAGTATTTTTAGAATGTGCCGTGGGCCTTTAAAACATTAGCTGTGGGCCGCAAATGGCCTCCGGGGCACACTTTTGACACCCCTGCTATAGATAATAAAAAATTAAATCTGATAAATGTATGGATAAAAAGCAGAGCCTGGCGACGCATGCGCGTTTATCATAACTCTCTCTCTCTCTCTGTCTCTGTCTCTGCCCCTCCCTCACCAATGCTGCACAATTTGTTTTGTTTTTAACCCCTTCTTAACCCTAAACCTACATTGAAAATACACGCAACCCTAACTCAAAATGCCGGACATTTGAGGCGTTTAAGAAACTCCACCCGTATAGACCTCGACGAATGGGGCCATTTTGTGCCTAATGTACTTTTACTCATTGACCTTTTGTTTTGCATTTTGAGTTGTTTGACAGAAACACGATTCAGACCCTCCGCACTTTTCGGATGACCTAACAGCAATAGGGGAGTTCAAAAGTCGCCTCGTAATCAGTGCACCTACCGAGGCCGTTGATGAACTCCCGGAAATTAATGAAGGCGTCCCCGTTCTGATCCAGCAGGCGAAAGAAGCGCGCCGCCAAGGGGTCCGAGTGGGCGCCGTTGGCCCAGGGAAAGAGGAGGTTGAAGAGGCCCTTGAACTGCTCCACGTCGATGCGGTACTGCTCCAGGTAGGGCAGGCTGGGGTCGTGGCGCTCGGTGGGGTTGCTGCTGCCTCCCCAGTAGCAGCTGGTCAGGTGCTCGGCCTCAGGGAAGACAGGCGGAGATTAGAAGGGAAATGTTTCCATGACAGAAAACTAAGGAGCAGAAAGTCACCTTAAAGAGGACGTAGAGTTCCTCCAACTCGTCCATGCTGAAGGCAGTCTCTGTCACAACACTTCTGACCTGGGGAAATTATTGCAGGAACCCAGGATGCAGAACAATGTTAAGCGTGAACGAAAGGCGGTATGATTTACAAATACGCTGGCGTCTCGACATTTATCCACGCTCCCTTCTGATTGGACACGCAACTCACCACGTTGCGCTTTGTTGTATCCTCGATGGTTTGGATGACCCTCAGCCTCTGTTTGAAACGCATCTGCTCGATCACGTCGGCGCGGATGGAGCCGAATTTCTGGGGGCCAAACAAACATCAATGGAGGCAAAAAACATGGCTGACTTAATGAAATCCATAGGGATTTATTTCGGAAAGGTTTCAAACAATGGCCGATACGTCAATTATTTAAACGATGAATGGAAATTAACTCGATAACGGCATCAATACATCGATGTGTGTGTTTTCTTCGTCTCTCGCTTCCAAACATTATTATTATTATTATTAGCCTTTATTTAACCAGGTAAAATCCCATTGAGATCAAAGATCTCTTTTCCAAGGGAGACCTGGCCAAGAGGGCAGCAGCAAGGTTACATTAAAAACAGTAAACAAATACATAAAACATCACATTTACGACATTAAAACTTGCTCACATAACACATGTGCATACAGACAAGGTAGACTGCAGTCCTTTCACAGAAGCTTTAAACTCATTCAACGTAACAAGGGTTTGAAGTTTAATATTCGATTGTAGGTTATTCCAAGCCTTCGCTGCTGAAAACCTAAATGCTTTCTTGCCCAGTTCAGTTCTTACTTTGGGGACGACAAATTGCAGAACATTCATTGAACGAAGATTGTGACTTCCTTGTTTCTTTGTGCAAGAGAGTTCACTCTGTGCATCCCTCGAAGCAACCGAGTGCCTTCTTTTAATGGCAGAATTTAAACCCTCTTGTCAGCAGAGGTGGGTAGTAACGCGCTACATTTACTCCGTTACATCTACTTGAGTAACTTTGGGGATAAATTGTACTTCTAAGAGTAGTTTTAATGCGACATACTTTTACTTTTACTTGAGTATATTTATAGAGAAGAAACGCTACTTTTACTCCGCTCCATTTATCTACATTCAGCTCGCTACTCGCTACTGATTTTTATTAGGGATGTCCGATAATGGCTTTTTGCCGATATCCGATATGCCGATATTGTCCAACTCTTTAATTACCGATACCGATATCAACCGATATATACAGTCGTGGAATTAACACATTATTATGCCTAATTTGGACAACCAGGTATGGTGAAGATAAGGTACTTTTTAAAAAAATGAATCAAATAAAATAAGATAAATAAATTAAAAACATTTTCTTGAATAAAAAAGAAAGTAAAACAATATAGAAACAGTTACATAGAAACTAGTAATTAATGAAAATGAGTAAAATTAACTGTTAAAGGTTAGTACTATTAGTGGAGCAGCAGCACGCACAATCATGTGTGCTTACGGACTGTATCCCTTGCAGACTGTATTGATATATATTGATATATAATGTAGGAACCAGAATATTAATAACAGAAGGAAACAACCCTTTTGTGTGAATGAGTGTAAATGGGGGAGGGAGGTTTTTTGGGTTGGTGCACTAATTGTAAGTGTATCTTGTGTTTTTTATGTGGATTTAATTTTAAAACAAACAAACAAAAAAAAAAAAAACGATACCGATAATTTCCGATATTACATTTTAACGCATTTATCGGCCGATAATATCGGCAGACCGATATCGGACATCTCTAATTTTTATCGATCTGTTAAAGCACGCTTTGTTTGTTTTGGTTTGTCAGACAGACCTTCAAAGTAGCATGCCTGCGTTTCACCAATTAAATACAGTCACTGGTGACGTTTGACTCCGTTTCACCAATCAAACAGCCAGGCGGTCACATGATTAACTGCACATAAAGTTTCAGCGGCAAACAACAAGAAGCTTAAGCTTACATGAACTCAACGTCAAATTTGAGGAAGCACAGGGCGGTAAGTAACGTTAGTAGATATTTTGGCTGTCACTGTAGGCTGATGTTAGCTTCCCTGCTATGAATCACTGTCAAATGTACATCTCTTTTGTAAAGTAAATCTGAACAGCCGATATGGGCATCTACATCTGCTATATGATTTGCCCGAGAAGCTGGGCAGGACATTATAAAAAAAAAAATAAATAAATAAAAAAATTAAAAAAAAAAGTACATCGTGTGCCCATTTCTCTGATGATGCAATTGTTGATGACTGAAGTGCTAATATCAACCCCCCCACCCCCCCACCCACCAGATTGTAAATAATGTAAATAATTCAATGTATATACTCTGATGATTAACTTGTGTGATGACTGTATTATGATGATAGTATATATTTGTACCATGAATTGATTTACGCGGACCCCGACTTAAACTGCATGAGTGCCATCAGCATTAGGGGAGCTGTGGTTCATACGTGCAGTGGGAGAGTAAACAGTTGGCAACACAAGTGAGTTACAAGATTATTGTGCAGTTCAACATGTTGTGCAGAGGCACGAGTGCTATCAGCCATGGAGTGAGCTTCGGTTTTGCTTCGGTCATTGAGCCACACAAAGCATTGCCATTTATGTTAAAGAGTCCCAATCAGTAAAAGGTTGTTCACTCTAAGGCTGGTCCAGGTCTCGGGCAAACGTGGCGCACCAACAGACCGCGTTGTCGGCAGGATTTCACCATGGCAGTACTTTAGAGCAGTGGTCCCCAACCTTTTTTGCACCACGGACCGTTTTGTAGGCATTATTTGCAGGGACCGGCTTCCCACTTGTGAAAAATACAACTCACTATAACGCTGAATTAGTGGGAGTCCTGGACTTGTTTCTTTGCAATGAAATGCTGATGGAAATCATGAAATTGATTTAAGTGGACCCCGACTTAAACAAGTTGAAAAACTTATTGGGGTGTTACCATTTAGTGGTCAATTGTACGGAATATGTACTGTACTGTGCAATCTACTAATAAAAGTTTCAATCAATCAGCCTTTGGCTACAATCTGTCACATTTATATTTGATATGTACCCCGCCTTCCGCCCGAATGCAGCTGAGATAGGCTCCAGCACCCGTCGCAACCCCAAAAGGGACAAGCGGTAGAAAATGTCTAGTGCACAGGTGTCAAACTCAAGGCCTTTTTTTATATGACCCGCAAAAGCTTGGAAATAATGTGTGTCAATAAAAAACCTTATGTTTTCTTTCTCTACTTTCTTACTAAAGGTATTACTTTTTTTTTTTCTAGTTTGACAGGGGGAAAAAAAATAGTGTCCAATATTGCAACAAATATTATATTATCTAACTTTTAGGGTCAAAATTAGGGATGCCGATAAATGCGTTAAAATGTAATATCGGAAATTATCGGTATCAATTTTTTTATTATCTGTATCGGTTTTTTGTTTTTTTTATTAAATCAACATAAAAAACACAAGATACACTTACAATTAGTGCACCAACCCAAAAAACCTCCCTCCCCCCATTTCTTTCTGTTATCAATATTCTGGTTCCTACATTATATATCAATATATATCAATACAGTCTGCAAGGGATACAGTCCGTAAGCACACATGATTGTGCGTGCTGCTGCTCCACTAATAGTACTAACTTTTAACAGTTAATTTTACTCATTTTCATTAATTACTAGTTTCTATGTAACCGTTTTTATATTGTTTTACTTTCTTTTTTATTCAAGAAAATGTTTTTAATTTAGTTATCTTATTTTATTATTATTTTTAAAAAGTACCTTATCTTCACCATACATGGTTGTCCAAATTAGGCATAATAATGTGTTAATTCCACGACTGCATATATCGGTTGATATCGGTATCGGTAATTAAAGAGTTGGACAATATCGGAATATCGGATATCGGCAAAAAGCCATTATCGGACATCCCTAGTCAAAATCCAAATAAATACTTCAATATCTGCTTAACTTATGGTTTCGAAGCAAGTTATCCATCAAATTGTACACTGTAAAAATGACCAATATATTTTACTGTAAAATTTAGGGAGTTTTTTTTTGCAGCATATTACTGTAAGTTGAAAAAAAAAAGAAACGACCAATGTTTGTTTTTCTACAGTAAAATTCTGTGGACTGAGCTGTCAGTTTGTTTTTTTAAATCCACGGTTGATGATTTTATGGTAAGACATTTTATTTTGTTAAAAAACTGGCATCTGAGTTGCCAAAATAAAATTAAACAGCGGTACTGTATTTCTATTTGCAGTAATATGTTGTAAAAAATTATAATAATA
The DNA here is from genome assembly GCF_033978785.1 of Entelurus aequoreus. Taxonomy (NCBI): domain Eukaryota; kingdom Metazoa; phylum Chordata; class Actinopteri; order Syngnathiformes; family Syngnathidae; genus Entelurus; species Entelurus aequoreus. The sequence goes on from NC_084752.1 coordinate 4,488,334, forward strand.
AAATAACACCATACATTTGACAGTAAAAGTCTGGCAACTAAGCTGCCAGTTTTTTTCTGTAAAAAACAGTGGTCAAATCCAGTTTTTTTTTTACTCTTTACGTAAAATCTTTAAAAAATATTTAAATTCATAGGCAAATTCATTAATTATTTTCTGTTACAAGCGGCCCTCTATTGGCAGCCATAACTGCGGTGTGGCCCTCAATGACAAGTTTGTCACCCCTGGTCTAGTGGGACAGGCCAAAGTTAAGTCGGAGAAAATGCAATCCTTTATAAATTATTTAATGTTTCTCTCCGGCCCGGTAGCAAATGCTTCAAGGACCGGTACCGGTCCCCGGACCGGTGGTTGGGGACCACCGCTTTAGAGGACCATGCAATAGTGAGCGGATTAAGGATGGTGTAAGTTTATGAAACAAAAACCTGGTCTGGCAAATACCTCGTAAGAGCTGCGGACCAGTTTGAAGATGTCCACCTCTGGATGCGGCTCTCCGTTGTCCGTCAGCAAGGAGTGCAGATGTTGGATGGGAGGCAAGGTGCTGTCCTTATTGGTCACGTTGTCCAGGTATCTAGAAGAAGAAAATGTCTCCTCTTAGGTTTAGGAGTGGCCAACGACTAGAACACAGGTGTCTATTGGTGCCCGCCGCCTCATTTAATATGGCCCTTGAAGGCCTGGAAAAAATACCATACCTTTGCTTACTAATTATATTTCTTCTTTCCGTTTGGACAGAAATAAATGTACGTACTGCATGAAATTGCACACTTTTTCAACTTTAATATTAACCAATATTGCAACAAATATTGTACCATCATACTTTGCAAACAATTTTTGGGGTTAAAGTAAAAACAAATGCTGTGGATATCTCCTTGAACTATGATTTTAAAGCAAGTTAACCATCCAATTGTTCACTGTAGGGGTTCAAGTTATGTTTTTTTTTTTTACAGCATATTAACTTTAAATAAAAATTTTTTAAATAAAAACATTTTATTACAGTAAATTTCTGTCAACTGACTGTTTTTTTTTTTTAAAGTAAAATCTACGCTTGTTGTTTTTACCGTGTGTTACTGTAAACGGAAAAAGGGTCACACATTTTTGGTGGGAAAAAACTGGCAGCTCTGTTGCCAGAATTTTAAAAAAAATAACAGTGATGCCGTTTTTCTATTTTCACTACCGTTCAAAAGTTTGGGGTCACCCAAACAATTTAGTGGAATAGCCTTCATTTCTAAAAACAAGAATAGACTGTCGAGTTTCAGATGAAAGTTCTCTTTTTCTGGCCATTTTGAGCGTTTAATTGACCCCACAAATGTGATGCTCCAGAAAGTCAATCTGCTCAAAGGAAGGTCAGTTTTGTAGCTTCTGTAACGAGCTAAACTGTTTTCAGATGTGTGAACATGATTGCACAAGGGTTTTATAATCATCAATTAGTCTTCTGAGCCAATGAGCAAACACATTGTACCATTAGAACACTGGAGTGATAGTTGCTGGAAATGGACCTATGTAGATATTGCACCAAAAAGCAGACATTTGCAGCTAGAATAGTCATTTAGCACATTAGCAATGTATAGAGTGTATTTCTTTCAAGTTAAGACTAGTTTAAAGTTATCTTCATTGAAAAGTACAGTGCTTTTCCTTCAAAAATAAGGACATTTACATGTGACCCCAAACTTTTGAACGGTAGTGTACATTAAGACGTTGTAAAACCACAGTAAAATTCTGGCCACTAAGCTGACAGTTTTTCTATTTACTGTAAAATGTTGTAAAAAACACTTTTTACTACACTAAAATTCCAGTGAGTGCACTGCAAAAACTGAAATCTAAGTAAAATTAAATATCTCAAATAAGGGTGATATTTGTATATTTTCTGTCTGATAAGATAATTCTTCTCACTAAGCAGATTTTATGTTAGTGTTTTACTTGTTTTGGTCCTAAATGATGTCAGTAAGATATTACAGCTTGTTGCTAAGATTTGATGAGCTATATTGAGTAAAACATGCTTGAAACTAGAATATCAACTGTTGTGTCATCAACACTCACAAGTATGAAACTACTTTTTTAAAGTGATCATTTCTTATTTCACGCAATGAAAAAAAAAAATCCTGACTTTGACACAATTGTGTCTCATAATTAAAACAGATGACAGCCAAATGGACGTTGCTGTTTTATTTACAGTGAAACAATAGAAAATAGGTACTCATATAGTAGTACAGTTGGCACAGTACAGTAAACTGACAGTTAATATTTAAACATTTAACATGTGACATTTCTAACAATTTTGAACAGAAATAGTTCTTGCACATTCAGATACATTTTTCAAAATTACAATAAAAAATTTTTTTGGCCGAGGGCTGTATATATGCGCACTAATTGACTGAAAGAGCACGCACTTGGCGCGATGATGTCATGTTGTCGATGGAAAAATGTATTTTTAGACCATATGATTTGCCTGAGCGGCTAGGAGACCCCGAGAGTAACAAGCGCTTGCCTTGTTGCCTTTCCATTAAGAACAATAAATTAGTTTTTAGTATAAGTTTGCTGGTTTCAAGAAATGTAATGCCGAGCGCATATCATTATGTCAAGATAATGGCACTAGCATTTACTTCATTTAAGAATATTTTTCAACATATTGAGCAAAAAAGTCTCATGTTTTTTTTTCTACCAAGAAAAGTGCACTTGTTATTAGTGAGAATATACTTATTTTAAGCTATTTTTGGGTTCATTGAGGTTAGCTAATTCAACTTGTTTGGGAAAGTCTTGACAAGCCAAATGTTCTTGTTCTATTGGCAGATAATTTTGCTTAGTTCAAGTAAAATACCCCTCATTTTTGTATTTTTTTTTCTTGTTTTTGAACACTGACTTTTTGCAGTGAGTTGCAAGTCTTTACTGCAAAATATACAGATTTTCTTTTTACAATGTGCATATAAAAAATATATATATAATATTCAAAAGTATAGGCAAATTCATTTATTATTCGCTGTGACAAGCCTAACTGCAATGTGGCCCTTGACGAAAACCAGTGTGACACCCCTGGACTAGAAGGTCCCGTTCCTCGTTCTTTACCTGCCCAGCACGGTCATGGCCTCGCCGTCGTCCTTGCACCCGAGCAGCTGGTGGATGTTGGCGTGCAGCACGGAGAGCGCCAGCTGAAAGATCACCTTGATGCCGTCGTAGAAGAAGCAGTCCACCACCACCACGGCGCTCTCAAACGGCATGACCGACAGGAAGAGGGTGAGGAACCAGGAGAGCGAGATGGTGGAGATGACGCCCAGGTCCTGCATGCAGTCGTACAGCTGGGGCACGTACTCGCGAGCCAGCTCCTCGAACACGCCTTGATCCACCAGAGCTCCTGGCATGGATGCAAGATCACAATGGGACCTCCAGGTAAATAACCTTCTTTCTATTCTTGTAATGTCCTCCTATGTATATAAGGAACATTGTGAGTCCTAAACAGCAGCAGTAGACCATGTGATTTCTCTCAGCCAATCAGGGAAGGCCGGTAATAATACCGTAATTTCCGGACTATAAGCCGCACCTGACTATAAGCCGCACCAGCTAAATTTAGGGGAACATACAGATTGCTCCATATATAAGCCGCACCCGACTATAAGCCGCAGGGTTTTGATGTGTAATTAGCGTAGTATATAGGGGTTCCTGCTACCACGGAGGGGATTGTCGGGACAGAGATGACTGTTTGGGAACGCAAAGCGTCCCATTTATTAACAATAAATCTTTCAATCATTCAATCAAACTTTCACATCTTTGACAAGGCGAACAGCATTCGTGCAGAGTACAAATAATACAACGGTGCAAAGTAATACAAAGTGCTCACCTGTACGTTATCAAAATAACCAGCCTACCGCTATATGAAAAGTCAGTCTTTAATCATTGTGTCATCGTCTTCCTCCTGCGTACTAAAACCACCGAAATCCTCTTCGTCGGTGTCGGAGAAGAACAGGCCGTGAATAAGCCGCACCCTTGTATAAGCCGCAGGGACCAGAACGAGGGGAAAAAGTAGCGGCTTATAGTCCGGAAATTACGGTAATAGTAAAAGTGCCACAATAAAATAGACATTTACAATATTTGCAGTGCCAAGACAACAATATATATATATATATTTTTTTTTTACTTTCAAGTTATTACAGTAAAAAAAAACATGTCTCACAACCCTTATGGTGGGGGGTAATTGTGTTTCTTTTTAAAAACATTTTAAAGTAATATATTTTACCAACAAATCACCATTAATAATAATAATACAACAAAATAATAATAGAAATACCTTAAAGAAATACAAGTTAATACAGTAAAACACAATATACAGGACTACAATTCTGGAAATGCGGAGTAATTTTGTTTCTTTTTAAAAAAAGATTTGGAATATATTTTTCACTATTAATAATAATACAACAAAACAAAAATAATAATAATATTAGGTATTACAGTAAAAAAATGTCTCACACTATACAGTACTGTAACAATTTTGGGGGGTTAATTTAATCTTTTTTGAAGTACTGTAAAATACTTTTACCCACTTATTATAAACAATAATAATATTAATATAAAAACGTTACTGAAGATAAAAAATCTTGCCAATTTCCACATAGTGCAACAAAATTATATTGTAGTTGAAAACCATTACAAATATAAAAATAATGAATCAAAAGTGCGAAAAAGTAGCTAGTAGTTATGGGTAAATGAGTGTATTGCACACTCACTAGCTGTATTGACACGGCATTGATACGGTGTTGTTGTTTCAAAGTAAAACTGATGTCAAATGAAGCAGTAATTGTGTTTCTTTTGAAAAATATTTTGAAGTAATATATTTTACCAACATATCACCATTAATAATAAGAATAATACAACAAAATAGTAATAGAAATACCTTAAAAAATTACAAGTTAATACAGTAAAACACAATATACAGGACTATAATTCTCAAAATGTGGAGTAATTTTGTTTCTTTTTAAAAAAAGATTTGGAAGTAATATATTTTTACCAACATATCACCATTAATAATAATAATAAAACCAAATAATATTAGCAATACCTTAAAAAAATACAAGTTACTACAATTAAACACAATATACAGTACTACGATTCTCAAAATGTGGAGTAATTTTGTTTCTTTTTTTTTTTTTTATGTGGAAGTAATATATTTATCACTATTAATAATAATAAAACAAAACAAAAATAATAATATTAGGTATTTTCATTCATTTATTTTATTTTTTTAATTTTTTTTTTAATTTCAGGCAAAGACATAAAAAAGTACAAAGTTGACAACACATAATAATATAAATGAATATAGTGCAAAAGGTAATGTATAGTATGTAAAATACACTGTATTACAGTATAAAAAAGCCTCACACTATACAGTACTGTAACAATTTTGGGGGGTTAATTTAATATTTTTTGAAGTACTGTAATATACTTTTATCCACTTATTATAAACAATAGTAATATTAATATAAGTAATATATTTTTACAAACATATCACCATTAATAATAATAATAAAACCAAATATTAGCAATACCTTAAAAAAATACAAGCTACTACAGTAAAACACAATATACAGTACTAAAATTCTCAAAATGGAGTAATTTTGTTTCTTTTTAAAAAAAAATGTGGAAGTAATACATTTATCACTATTAATACAACAAAACAAAAATAATAATATTAGGTATTACAGTAAAAAAAAAAGTCTCACACTATACAGTACTGTAACAATTTTGGGGGGTTAATTTAATCTTTTTTGAAGTACTGTAAAATACTTTTACCCACTTATTATAAACAATAATATTAATATAAAAACGTTACTGAAGATAAAAAATCTTGCCAATTTCCACATAGTGCAACAAAATTATATTGTAGTTGAAAACCATTACAAATATAAAAATAATGAATCAAAAGTGCGAAAAAGTAGCTAGTAGTTATGGGTAAATGAGTGTATTGCACACTCACTAGCTGTATTGACACGGCATTGATACGGTGTTGTTGTTTCAAAGTAAAACTGATGTCAAATGAAGTGTGAGTGTGAATTATATTTATATAGCGCTTTTCTCTAGTGACTCAAAGCGCTTTACATAGTGAAACCCAATATCAAAGTTACATTTAAAGCAGTGTGGGTGGCACTGGGAGCAGGTGGGTATAGTGTCTTGCCCAAGGACACAACAGCAGTGACTAGGATGGCGGAAGCGGGGATCGAACCTGCAACCCTCAAGTTGCTGGCACAGCCGCTCTACCGCCCCCAAAAAAGCACACCATTTACTGAAGGACGAGCTGTCACTTTGAAGCCGAAAGAAGCGCTTCCTGATAAACACTGTTTAATCCACAGCAGATGTATCAGTCGTAGGTTTTTTTCTTAAAGTGACACACTTGCTGGGTCACAGGCTTATGAAACACTCCTTGTGCGTCATAAGGCATGCATGCTTCAGTATGGTTTGACCCATCCGATGAAGAAAAGCAACATACTGACCTACGACCCTGGTGTTGTAGTAGTCTGGCAGCATCCTCTCACAGAGCGCCACTAACAACCAGAAGGCCTCCTCCTCTTTAGCGTAGAGCAGCAACACCGACGTCACGATATTCATGGCCTGAAGCATCCAAGAAATATCTTTCAAATTCTTGCACGTTATCATTATGTCCACCCAGACCGGCGTACGCTACCTGGCAGTATCCGATGTTTGGGTTTCTGAAGGCGTAAGCGGTTAGGACCCGGCGAAGTGCGGCGATACCGATCTCGTTCTGGAAAGCGGGGTGCTCCGGCAGCGAGCGGTGAAGGTCTCGCTCGATCTCCTCCGTGGCCAAGTTGTACTTCCCCATCGACCTCTCCACCAGGTCTTCGTAATAGCCGGGATTGGTGGCCATCTCGTTGATCGCCCCTGGAAAATGTTCCAGGTGAGGACAGCGATAGGTGAGAGTACCGTATTTCCTTGAATAGCCGCAGGGGCGCTAATTAATTTAAAACCTCCTGTCACTCCGGCGTTTACCGGAAGCCTGCGGGATGGCCGTGCATGCGCTAATTATTTTAAAACCTCTTCTCACTCCGGCGTTTACCAAAAGGAATGCGGTAAATTTAGGCGTGCGCTTTGAGTGTGATGTAAGCATACCATCATGAAAAGCACATTTACTAAAAAAAAAACGTTATTATGGTCTTACCTGTATTTATAAATGGAGTCCATTTGCAGCTCCTTCCGACCAAAAGCATCGATAAGTTGTTTATAGAAGTCTTCCTTATTTTCTTTCTTCAGTTTTAAAAGTCTCTCTGTCTCGATGGAGATATTCCTTTAATTATTACCTCCTGCTTCCATTGAAAGTCCAGTTTAGAAAACTGTTTTATTTTAGATAGCGGTATGTAATCCTCCATGTTAAAAGTTCAGGCGAGAGGGGAAAAAAAGACGATCTGTTGCTGCGTGTTGTCACTTCTTCTGCAGTACCGGAAGTCGCAAGAAGGATCACTAGCGCCCTCTACCACCAGGAGGCGGGAGTCTTTTAATGACTCATACCGTATTTGATACACGCAGCTACGGTATATTAATAAAACATAGCTGCTTACTGTTCTTTTTAGCATACCGTACCGGTATTCAATAGCTTGGACCTTAAATCCTACTGAATAACTCTTTATCTTTTTTCCTTTGTGCAATTGCAAACTACTGAAATCGGCTTCCTCCATTTTGAAAATGACGACAGGTAAAGCGTCACTCGTGACGTAACGAATTTGACCCGGCGGAAGTTCTAGACATATGCTAAATATTTTGCGAAACGAGTTTGACCCGGCGAAAATGATAGACATGTGGTAATAAAATTAATATTTTGCGAAACGAATTTGATCCGGCGTTAATAATGAACCGGCGATAAGGCCAAGCATGCGTTAATTATTTTAAGAAAGGAGTTTGACCCGGCTGTAATTCTAGACGTGCGAATACTATATTCCATGCGCCAATTCAAGGAAATACGGTATACAGTACAGGCCAAAAGTTTGGACACACCTTCTTTCTCCTCATTACATTTTCTTTATTTTCATGACTATTTACGTTGTAGATTGTCACATCAAAACTATGAATGAACACATGTGGAGTTATGTACTTAACCAAAAAAGGTGAAATAACTGAAAATATGTTTTATATTCTAGTTTCTTCAAAATAGCCACCCTTTGCTCTGATTACTGCTTTGCACACTCTTGGCATTCTCTCCACACTGCAAAAACTGAAATGTAAGTAAGATGAAATATCTCAAATAAAGGTGATATTTGCTTATTTTCTGTCTGATAAGATAATTCTTCTCACTAAGCAGATTTTATGTTAGAGTGTTTTACTTGTTTTAAGGGTTTTGCTCCTAAATGATCTCAGTAAGATATTACAGCTTGTTGCTGAGATTTGATGAGCTATATTGAGTAAAACATGCTTGAAACTAGAATATCAACTGTTGCAAAGCTGTGTCATCAACACTCACAAGTATAAAACTACTTTTTTAAAGTAATAATTTCTTATTTCAAGCATGAAAAAAAAATCATGACTGACACGATTGTGTCTCATAATTAAAACAGATGACAGCCAAATGGACTTTGCTGTTTTATTTTCAATGAAACAATATAAAATAGGTACTCATATAGTAGTACAGTTGGCACAGTACAGTAAACTGACAGTTAATATTTAAACATTTGACATTTCAAACAATTTTGAACAGAAATAGTTCATGCACATTCAAGTAAATTCTTCAAAATTACAATAAAAATTTTTTTGGCTGGGGGGCCGGGCTGTATATATGCGCACTAATTGACTGAAAAAGCATGTACTTGGTGCGATGATGTCATGTTATGGATAGAAAAATGCATCTTTAGACAATATGATTAGCCTGAGCGGCTAGGAGACCCCGAGAGTAACAAGCGCTTGCCTTGTTGCCTTTCCATTAAGAACAATTAATTTGTTTTTAGTAAAAGTTTGCTGGTTTCAATAAATCATAATGCGGAGCGCATATCATTATGTCAAGATAATGGCACTAGCATTTACTTAATTTAAGAATATTTTTCAACATATTGAGCAAAATGGTCTCTTTTTTTTTTCTACCAAGAAAAGTGCACTTGTTATTAGTGAGAATATACTTATTTTAAGGTATTTTTGGGTTCATTGAAATGAGCTAATTTTACTTGTTTTGGAAAGTCTTGACAAGCCACATTTTCTTGTTCTATTGGCAGATAATTTTGCTTACTTCAAATAAAATACCCCTCATTTTATTTTATTTTTTTCTTTTTTGCAGTGCATGAGCTTCAAGAGGTAGTCACTTGAAATGGTTTTGACTTCACAGGTGTCATAGTTTTGATGCCTTCAGTGACAATCTACAATGTAAATAGTCATGAAAATAAAGAAAAGGCATTGAATGAGGAGAAGGTGTGTACACACTTACACTGTATATGCCATGTGACTCAAACTCACCAGAGAAGAGCAGCCAGAGCTCTCCTCTCATGCTCTCGGGGATGCCTTTCAGGACCAGTTCTTTGGTCTTATCGGTGCGGTACATGCACACCCCCTGGCCGTACTCGGTGAAGTGGTTCTTCCAGGCTTGCTCCTTCAGGAACTCTTTAGCCTGATCAAACAAGCAAGAATAAACATTTAAAGAAAGGCTTCTTAAATGGTTGCAGAGTAAGCTTCCCCGATATTGATGTCGAAAAACTGCGCCCATAGCTGTGTTTGCTAGCTCTCAGTTTGTAGCGTGCACAAAGCACTTAATGGAGCATGGCGAGATGGATATTTACAACCTTTATTTAACCAGATAAGAAACCCATTGAGATCAAGATTTATTTCACAAGGGTCACCCATATGGATATGATACTATTAAAAAAGAAAAAACGCAAAACAAATATTGCGGTCCAAAACGCGACACTTGTCAAAAAAAATTCTAGTTTCATATTACAAAGTCTCAAAGGCAGAAGCGTATTGAAAAAAATCCAGTAACAAACGTGTCCGCATTATTCAAGTTACTGCATCATGCACTGAACTTAATCATTGTGGCCAACAGGTGTCACAAAAAAACAACAATTACCATTCCACTACAACTTAAAGACAACATAAGTCCATTCCAGGTGTTTTTTTTAAATAAATACTGTAATAATGAATAATAATTGGTTACATTTATATAGCGCTTTACAGATAACTGAGAACCTATGGCAGTTTGGCTCGGTTGGTAAAGCGGCCGCGCCAGCAACTTGAGAGTTCCAGGTTCGATCACCGCCACCGCCATCCTCGTCACTGCCTTTGTGTCTTTGGGCAAGACACTTTACCCACCTTTTGATTGATTGATTGAAACTTTTATTAGTAGATTGCACAATACAGTACATATTCCGTACAATTGACCACTAAATGGTAACACCCGAATAAGTTTTTCAACTTGTTCAATTCATCAATTCATGCTCCCAGTGCCACCCACACTGGCTTAAATGTAACTTCAATAATGGGTTTCACTATGTAAAGCGCTTTATAAATACAACACACTTTTTTTCTTAGCCACAGTCTGGACCCCCCTCGCCAAGAGCCCAGTCTGAGACCTTTTTTTTTTTTTTTTTACAACTCATCTCCCCGCGTTCACCTTTTTCCTACCTTTTAAGGAGCGTCGTAACGGGCCGCACCGTCTGTCTCCCTGTACATTGTTTGTCTAACCTTACAGGGTTTCCCACACATTCATTTATTTTTGGCGGCCCGCCACGAAAGAATGACGTCCGCCACAAATAATAAAAAAAAAAATTTAATTTTTTTTTTTTTTTAAAAACAATTTTTTTTTTTTTGTCCTGTCCAGCTTCTCAGGCAAATCATATAGTTGATGTAGATGCCCATATAGGCTGTTCAGATTTACTTTACAAAAGAGAAGTGTAGGATACTTCTCTTGTTGCCTTATTTGTATTTGACCACTACTGTTTTCTGTTTATTTGTTACTGACTGTGGCAGGACACCTCTGCCTCTGTTTCACTTTATGTTGCTGGTAAATAATATGGTTGTAGTAGTAGGCTAAAGTTAAATTATTTAGTATGCACTAATTAAAGGGGCAGAGCTTTGAGACATTTTAGCTTTTATATTTTATAAGATATATTTTTTGTAAGAACCACAATTAATAAATATATTTCAGTGAATAACTTATTGTTCAAATCTGTATATAAATATGTACATAAAGTGTTGTAATTATATTGTAAAATGGATGGATGGACGTTTAAAACAAAACTGTTATTAATTAGTAAGTATACATTTTTTGAGCCTTTTTAGAGAAAATCAAATCATTGTAGTAAATTATGCAAATGACTCGATGACGTCATGGTGACCACGCCCATAGCCACGCCCCCACCGCCACAGGTATCTTGACAGTTTATGGGAAACACTGCCTTAAACGGAATTGTGCTGTGAACCTGAATTTCCCCCCGGGTCTCAAAAAGTATTGTATTTTTCGGACTATAAGTCGCAGTTTTTTTCATAGTTTGGGGTGCGACTTATACTCAGGAGCGACTTATGTGTGAAATTATTAACACATTAGCGTAAAATATCAAATAATATTATTGATGTCATTCACGTAAGAGACTAGACGTATAAGATTTCATGGGATTTAGCGATTAGGAGTGACAGATTGTTTGGTAAACGTATAGCATGTTCTATATGTTATAGTTATTTGAATGACTCTTACCATAATATGTTACGTTAACATACCAGTTGGTTATTTATGCCTCATATAACGTACACTTATTCAGCCTGTTGTTCACTTTTCTTTATTTATTTTAAATTGCCTTTCAAATGTCTGTTCTTGGTGTTGGCTTTTATCAAATACATTTCCCCAAAAAATGCGACTTATACTCCAGTGCGACTTATATATGTTTTTTCCTTCTTTATTATGCATTTTCGGCCAGTGCGACTTATACTCCGGAGCGACTTATAGTCCGAAAAATACGGTATATCTAAATTTCAGATTTAAGCAAAATAAGTATACTTTACATTATTAATGCATATATTTTGTTGCTTATAGAAAAAGGCTGTCATAATAAAGACTGGAAGTTGTGTTCCATGGTGTGTGAGCCAGCTCACCAGTTTGGGATTGAACTCCTCTGGCGAGCGGCGGCGGTACATGGTCATGAGGGCCTGCGTGGCGGTGGGCACGCTGCTGTCGTTCAGGTTGAAGCTCCGCTCGCCCTCCGAACTCAGGCTGTGCTGTGGGCTGGTGGAGAGCAGCGACCCGTGCTGGGAGTAAACCTTGAAAAGCATTAAAAAAAAACCCACATCTTCAGGGACAAAAGCGCAGGTTCTGATATCGGCTACGCCGGAACGATCCCCACCTCGTCGTCGGAGCTGTTGAGGCTGCCGGTGAGTTCCCGCTCCATGCCACTCTTGGAGGGGGTCTGCTGCAGGAAGTCGGAGATCCTCTGCACCAGGAAGTCTCGGTCCTTCAGGTTGGCGAACAGGAAAGTCATGCGGTTCTTGGTGCTGATGGAGACCGGGCTGGGCAGCACGTTGGAGCTGTCTGCCTTCTCCACGATGGTCACCTGCAGGACGTGGTGGACCATGCAGCTAAATCTTCCAGTATGATATTTTAACATTGTTTGCCACATGCACTTGGCGGTGGTGTACAACTGCACTGCATCATAATGAGAGGTGCCACATTTTTTGGCCAATTTATGTGAGGGTCAGTGTTAGAATAATTGTTTGTAGATTATCACAAAAACTTTGTGTTGAAATGAGTTCCGGGCAAGAAGACAAAAGCTGTCTTTGAAAGCTACCAAGAGTAAGGCTCGTAAAACTCCACTGTGTGGGGGGCGCGGGGGGGGGGGGGGGGGGGGGGAGCAAGATGAAGGTGTTCCTGTGTTCTTTCATGTATGGTAATCAACAGAAGGATGTTGTTCTGGCCCAAGGACTTCAGAGCGGAGAGAAGACAGGATCTGCCCACTTTCCAGACGACCTCTTTTTGAAGTATTTTACGAACTCTTTTTGAACTATTTTGTGGAACTCTTTTTGAACTATTTTACGAACTCTTTTTGAACTGACCTTTCCTGTGAATTGTTTACGACCTTTTCTGTGAACTTTTTGCGACCTTTGTTCTTTGGAAACAGCCGTAGCCATGTGGTCCAAAATAAAAGAAGGAGGCATGCAATCTTTTGGCAGAGCGTGCTGGAGACTGTACAAGAGTACAGTGTGTCCAGGCGTTTCTCCTTAATTGAGTCCAAATTGAATTCTGTCTCTGTTTCATTCTTTGCCTATTATCTTGTTTAATAGATGTCAGCCGTGTTTGGACCGGACAGTCAGTATATTAAAAACAGCTCTCAGTATGATATCTGAAGCACTACCACAACATTAAAGAGAGCCTAAGTACATATGGCCATTGGATGAAGGCCATATAAATCATGTGATTTCTCTCAGCCAATTAGGGAAGAGGAAATAATTGCAAAAAATGGTATAATAAAATATAATAAAATACTAAACTTCAATACAATAATGTATAATTAAATATCAAATAATTTGATATTAATAATACAAATAATGAAAAGACAAAAAATTACAAGCTATTTAAGTAAACATAAGGTCTAAGAATATACTACTGAATATATTTGGGGATTTTTTTTTAAAATAATTTTGCTAAGATATTATTATAAATATAATAATGCCATTATTATATATATTTACAAAATTTTTTTTGAAAAAACTTCCCAAAAAAATGTCTCACTACAATACAATTTTAGAAGTTAAAAAGGTTACATTTCAATATGACCAAATGGAAGGAAATCATAGCGATATTATTTATTATTATTACAAATATAATAAATATTTATTTTTTTGTTTGCAAAAAATGGTATATTAAAATAGAATAAAATAGTATAATGCAATACAGTAATAAAGCATATAATTAAATATCAAATAATTTGATATTAATGCAAATAATGAAAATACAAAAAATTACAAGTTATTTAAGTAAACAAAAGGTCTAAAAATGTACTGCTGAATATATTGGGGGATTTTTTTTTTCAAATAATTTTGCAAAGATATAACTATTTTTCACAATTTTAAAGCCATTATTATAAATATTTAAAAGTGTCTCACTACAATACAATTTTAGAAGTTAGAAAGGTAAAATTTCAATGTGACAAAATGCAGGGAAATCATAGTAATATTATTTATTATTATTGGCCCTGTGATGAGGTGGCGACTTGTCCAGGGTGTACCCCGCCTTCCGCCCGAATACAGCTGAGATAGGCTACAGCACACCCTGCGACCCCAAAAGGGACAAGCGGTAGAAAATGGATGGATGGATGATTACACATATAATAATAAATACATTTTTTGGTTTGAAAAAGTTTAAGTTCAATAAATGTCTTGCTAAGTCCTACAATAACCTTCTTGGGATGAACTAAGGCATTAGATCAGGGGTCACCAACGCGGTGCCCGCGGGCACCAGGTAGCCCGTAAGGACCAGATGAGTAGCCCGCTGGCCTGTTCTAAAAATAGCTCAAATAGCAGCACTTACCAGTGAGCTGCCTCTATTTTTTAAATTGTATTTATTTACTAGCAAGCTGGTCTCGCTTTGCTCGACATTTTTAATTCTAAGAGAGACAAAACTCAAATAGAATTTGAAAATCCAAGAAAATATTTTAAAGACTTGGTCTTCACTTGTTTGAATAAATTCATTAATTTTTTATACTTTGCTTCTTATAACTTTCAGAAAGACAATTTTAGAGAAAAAATACAACCTTAAAAATGATTTTAGGATTTTTAAACACATACCTTTTTACCTTTTAAATTCCTTCCTCTTCTTTCTTGACAATTTAAATCAATGTTCAAGTAAATTTATTTTTTTTATTGTAAAGAATAATAAATACATTTTAATTTAATTCTTCATTTTAGCTTCTGTTTTTTCGACGAAGAATATTTGTGAAATATTTCTTCAAACTTATTATGATTAAAATTCAAAAAAATTATTCTGGCAAATCTAGAAAATCTGTAGAATCAAATTTAAATCTTATTTCAAAGTCTTTTGAATTTCTTTTAAAATTGTTGTTCTGGAAAATCTAGAAGAAATAATGATTTGTCTTTGTTAGAAATATAGCTTGGTCCATCCATCCATCCATCCATTTTCTACCGCTTATTCCCTTTGGGGTCGCGGGGGCGCTGGAGCCTATCTCAGCTACAATCGGGCGGAAGGCGGGGTACACCCTGGACAAGTCGCCACCTCATCGCTTGGTCCAATTTGTTATATATTCTAACAAAGTGTAGATTGGATTTTAACCTATTTAAAACATGTCATCAAAATTCTAAAATGAATCTTAATCAGGAAAAATGACTAATGATGTTCCATAAATTATTTTTTAAATTTTTTCAAAAAGATTCGAATTAGCTAGTTTTTCTCTTCTTTTTTTCGGTTGAATTTTGAATTTTTAAAGAGTCGAAATTGAAGATAAACTATGTTTCAAAATTTAATAGTCATTTTTTTCGTGTTTTCTCCTCTTTTAAACCGTTCAATTAAGTGTAAATATCATTAATTATTAATAATAACATAGAGTTAAAGGTAAATTGAGCAAATTGGCTATTTCTGGCAATTTATTTAAGTGTGTATCAAACTGGTAGCCCTTCGCATTAATCACTACCCAAGAAGTAGCTCTTGCTTTCAAAAAGGTTGGTGACCCCTGCATTAGATGATGTAATCATGTGTGAGGGTACAGTATGTGGTCACTTCTTTTGCTGGACTGACCTCCCGAAGTGGAATAATGAGGCTACACTGCATCTCCTCCTTGCTGGTGAAGCAGATGTAGTTGGTGGAGACAAACATCTGTCCCAGAATGTGCATTTTGTTAAAAGGGGTCCACAGGGTGCAGCCTGTGTGCCCGTCCAGTTTTTCATCTTTGGGCAGACGGAACAGCGCCCTGTAACGCTCGCTCTTGGCTCTGGCATCCAAGTCCCTGGAGATATGACCGTACAGTCATTAAATAGCTGACATTTGCATGAAAGAGGTCAGAGTCGTGTAACAAGTCACCTCTTGAGGGCCGACACCTTCTTGGGCGACTTCTTCTTGAGTTTGGGCAGCGAGCGGTCCGCCTCGAAGCCCTTGTTGTCCAGGAGCTGACGCATGGCGATGTTGGCCAGCTGCTCCGCCAGCTTGAAGGTCTCGTTGATGTTGAGGAAGACGGAGAAGACGTGCTCGTGGCTGCGCGTGCTCACCTTGATGCCGTCGGGCAGCAGGAGGGTGGCGCTCTTCTCCAGCTGCGTGATGTCCGCCCAGCGCACCACCAGTTTGACTGATGGGGAGAGAGAGACAAATAGACTGTGGGAGATGAAAGTCAACCACACCGCCTGTGTCAGTGCGTAAAACAATGTGACCATTTCTCCCAGCTGATGGAATGACAAATCTGTAACAATAATGTTCCCCTCCAGTCCTGCAGGGCAGTGGTCCCCAACCACCGGGCCGCGGACCGGTACGATTGGTACCGGGCCGCACAAGAAATTAAAAAAAAAAAAATTTTTTTTTTTTTTTTTTTTTTTTAATGAAATCAACATAAAAATCACAATATATACATTATATATCAATATAGACCAATACATTCTGCAGGGATACAGTCCGTAAGCACACATGATTGTATTTATTTATGTAAAAAAAAATAAAAAAATAAAAAAAAAAATTTAAATTTTTTTTAATGATCATTATGGAGCAGGTGCCGACTACTGCACACATCTGCTGGATTCATGCCGCACTTGGCCCCATTGCAAGACGACTAATGGAGAAAAGTGAAAGATATGAACCTCTATCCCAGGGGTGTCCAAAGTGCGGCCCGGGGGCCATTTGCGGCCCGCAGCTAATTGTTTACCGGCCCGCCACACATTCTGCAAAAATTGCAAAATTGATAATATTGCAAAAATTTAAAAAAACATTTTAAAAAAGTGGAATGAGGTGAAATCTAACAAGAAAAAGTTGCAATGTTGACACAAAAGCTGCCATGCAGGCTGTTTTTTTTCTTTTGTCTTTGTTTATTTTTCTTTTTTTTGCCATTGCTAAAAAAAAAAAAAAAGACTAAAAATCTATGTTATAATGAATTATTAGTTAAAAAATATCACATTAAAATGTTTTATGTGGAAAAAATATTGCATATATTGTGTGGTTGCCATATAAAAACAAAGTTTTATTCGACAAAAGCGCATAAAACAAACAAAATAATAGTTCAAACGTAAAATGGACAGATATATCTGAAGTTGAGCTCGTAATTTAAGTGTTAAAAGTAAAAATAAGCTAATAAAAATGTCTCACTTTATGAGTGGGGGACCTTTTGGATCCCAAATATATTTGGTAGGATTTTATTTAACTTTTCACTGTGATTACTCAAAAATATTAAATAATTAAAATCAATGGTGTCCTGCATGATTGATCTTTTAAGGCTCTAATTACTAAATACTGCATATTTCAGTTTTACTATAAAAAACCAAGTTGTCTTTGACAGAAACCTTTTTTTTTTTTTTTACTTTATATCAACCTCAAGTTGATATAGAGATTTACTGTAAGCGTTAAATTAAAAAAAATAATAATTTGACTTATTTTTAACAGTTTAATGACTGAGACCCTTTATAGTCCCCGGGAGCCCTAAAGGTTAAAAAAAAAAAAAAAATCCATATATTTTGTTAAGGTTTGAAAATGAAAAATATCAAAATGGCCCCCGCTTGCTTAAATTTTTCCGTGTACGGCCCTCAGTGGAAAAAGTTTGGACACCCCTGCTCTATCCAGATCTGCACCAAAATCTAACTTTCTACTGTCTTTCTTGGCTTATATCCAACATCCCTTCAGAGTTTTGTAGTTTGAGTATAACTAATAAAACCACGATCAAAGAACTACTTTGAAAAGTGTGTCTTTTAATGGCCTAAAACAGGCTGTAGTTATTGATTTTTTCTATTTAATTTTTTATAATTATATTTATCTACCCATCCATCCATCCATTTTCTCCGAGGTCGGGTCGCGGGGGCAGCAGCCTAAGCAGAGAAGCCCAGACTTCCCTCTCCCCAGCCACTTCGTCCAGCTCCTCCCGGGGGATCCCGAGGCGTTCCCAGGCCAGCGGGGAGACATAACCTTCCCAACGTGTCCTGGGTCTTCCCCGTGGCCTCCTACCGGTCAGACGTGCCCCGAACGCCTCCCTAGGGAGGCGTTCGGGTGGCTTCCTGACCAGATGCCCGAGCCACCTCATCTGGCTCCTCTCCATGTGGAGGAGCAGCGGCTTTACTCTGAGTTCCTCCCGGATGACAGAGCTTCTCACCCTATTTATTTACCAGTATTTATTTATTTATATCTAAATTTACCTGTTAATACATTTTTAAATGCATTTATTGATTTATATGAATTTAACAATTTATATTTGAACATTTATTTTGATGCAATACTTTTCAGATATTAAATGTAGCCAAAAACAGAAGAAAATAAACAAAATAGATCAATGTAAGTGTGTATAAAAGCTTCTGTGGCTAATTTACCAAGTAGCACTTCAGCTTGAAATGCATGCACAACCACAATGTATACCACTGGGCATCCTCTGACTGTTGATGATATATGTGCATATGTGCAAATGACAGAAAAATGTGAAGCACATTGAATTTAAACGGGATCTGAACATAATGTGTGATTAAGCACACAAAAAGCATTTGCAGTGGACTTTAAACGGCTACAAATGCCAAATATCATGCATTCCGGTAGGACACAATACAATCAGGTTAGAGGTTGTTAAACGGTTGAAGTGAAAGTCTCCAGAAAGAGGACGGATAAAAGATACAAGGTTTCTCTTTGGTTGTTTAGTGTTGAATGAGAGACAATAGTTTATTGTTGAATGTAGACTGTATGCTTCTTACAGGACGCCTGGACTTGCAATGTGTTCCAGTGAATTCTGTCCATGCCTGTCAAAACTGTGACCACGGTGATAAACATAGCATTAAATGAACTGAGATTTATCATTATATGCTTTATGGATTCTGACAAAAAGTCAGAAGTCACCCGTACAGAGCCACAATCATGTGTTTATGCTAGCAAACAATCCAGTTTGACAAGAGCGTCAAACAAAGTTCCAAAAGTCATCGACATGTTTAGCACTAGACCTGGGCTGGTAACAAATTATGCTGGACGATATATTGACCTAAAAATGATGTAATAATAATAATACACAATAATAATGCAAGTATACTCTTACAAATGCAATAAACTTGTATTTCTCCTATATCTTTTAAATATCCAAGTTAAATAAAACAAAAAAATAATAAAAATAAAATATGCCGTCCGTCACAGTTATTATTATTATTATTACCGTGGTATTGTTAAATGTGTTCAAAAAGTACTTACGCACACTGAAATCTTTTTTACCAAGTTTTTTTTCAATAACTAAAATAAATAGACACACATATACTTTCTTGGTAGAATAAAAATCAAATATCGTTCTGGCTTCATTAGAGCCTATTAATGTTTTTATTTGTGTGCTTAACTATCCATTCATCCATTTTCTACCGCTTGTCCCTTTCGGGTTGCGGGGGGTGCTGGTGCCTATCGCAGCTGCATTCGGGCGGAAGGCGGGGTACACCCTGGACAAGTCGCCACCTCATCACAGGGCCAACACGGATAGACAGACAACATTCACACTCACATTCACACACTAGGGACCATTTAGTGTTGCCAATCAACCTATTTTCCATTTCAATTTGTAAACGTTTTTTTAGAAGAATGTTTTTTAATGAATGCAAATTGGGTGATCCCTTCGCTCCGTGTTTGTGAGACGTCACGCGAGTTCACTTCCTGTTGAAAACACCTCCATCTGTTTTAACTCAACGCTGCCGAGCATAGATTGATCACTTTGTGCGAAGACGGCAGGGTCTCTATGTTCAATGTGAATACTGTACACTGCAAAAACTGAAATCTAAGTAAGATTTAAAAATATCTCAAATAAGGGTGATATTTGCTTATTTTCTGTCTGACAAGATAATTCTTCTCACTAAGCAGATTTTATGTTAGAGTGTTTTACTTGTTTTAAGTGTTTTGCTCCTAAATGATGTCAGTAAGATATTACAGCTTGTTGCTGAGATTTGATGAGCTATATTGAGTAAAACATGCTTGAAACTAGAATATCAACTGTTGCAAAGCTGTGTCATCAACACTCACAAGTATAAAAATACTTTTTTTAAAGTAATCATTTATTATTTCAAGCATGAAAAAAAAAAATCATGACTTTGACACAATTGTGTCTCATAATTAAAACAGATGACAGCCAAATGGACTTTGCTGTTTTATTTTCAATGAAACAATAGAAAATAGGTACTCATATAGTAGTACAGTTGGCACAGTACAGTAAACTGACAGTTAATATTTAAACATTTAACATGTGACATTTCTAACTATTTTGAACAGAAATAGTTCATGCACATTCAGGTAAATTCTTCAAAATTACAATTAAAAAAATGTTGGCCGGGGGCCGGGCTGTATATATGCGCACTAATTGACTGAAAGAGCACGCACTTGGCACGATGATGTCATGTTATCGTTTGAAAAATGCATTTTTAGACCATATGATTAGCCTGAGTGGCTAGGAGACCCCGAGAGTAACAAGCGCTTGCCTTGTTGCCTTTCCATTAAGAACAATAAATTACTTTTTAGTATAAGTAAATGT
>NC_084752.1:4513957-4608957 GCF_033978785.1 Entelurus aequoreus
GTGTGTGTGTGTGTGTGTTACGGACAGCAAAGCCCTGTCTCTCTGTTATTTCACTTGACCTTTTTCTGTGTTGATTGAGCTGTGTTGAAGCAGCAAAAAAGGACATTATGTTAAATGAAGAGTTTCTGTCTCTGATAGTTGATATAATAATGTAAGTGCATCATTAAGCCTACATGAACTCCATGGTGTTCGGGGATGAATAGTCTCTCCTATTGCTATTGTACTATTTTTTCAGCAAAAGTTACATTAATCATTAGTAATGTAGCAGCCTAGTTTTGAATGGCAGGGTCCCTGCTATCACATGTTGATACAAATATAACATTTACATAATAAATCAACTACATGCTTCCCAAATGCTGTAATAAATTAAGCATGATGAGTTGACTTGAAACTGTTTAATGTTGCACTTTTTATATGTAGAAGAAAAGTTTTGTCATTTTATTTAATCTGAGCAACAACTTGAGGCAGTTTAATGTTGATTAACATGGGCAGAATTATTATAGTGTTCCCAATGTTAAAAGGATAAAGCCATTGTTTACACATTTGGTAAAAAAATGTATATATATTTTTTTTTTTACTGTACCGAAAATGAACCGAACCGTGACCTCTAAACCGAGGTACGTACCGAACCGAAATTTTTGTGTACCGTTGTCTGTATCTGTCCCTATTTCAAATAAACCTTTATAACATGTAAAGCACTTTAAGTCGCGAGAGAAAAGCGCTATATAAATATAATTCACTTCACTTTTGCCATTTTAAGGTAGGGCATGGCAGAGGTTTGCCATCACGGAGTGCTGTTCTAGTTCCTAATACTTTGTGTTCTATGTTGCTTACACCAGTAAGGAAAACAGTGTCACACTTGCCTGGACTTTTCCTTTGACGAAGGTGGTTATGTCGTTCTCGTTCTCAAAGATGGAGAGAGTCTGCAGCATGTTGTGCTCCAGCCACTCCCAGTGCTCCGTGATCTCCTTACGCGATGTTCCTGCAATGGAAGATGAAGATGTGTGAAGAGATAAACACAACCATACTTTGTCTGTTTCTGGCACAGACAACAACTGTTAATGGAATTAGCGAACCTCAACCACTCTCCCTCCTCTGCACACCACTATTCCTGGCAATTGCACTCGCGACAAATGAGCCATGAATCGTTCCGCGGCGAGGAATTAAGAGCAAATGGTGAAGCAGAGGGCAAAGAACAAGAAGAGGATAGAAACTACAGCAGCTTCGAACATCTGGCAATTGGCCTCCATTTGATGACTGTAAATACCATTTGTGGCACGCGCTAAGGGTTGTGTTCAAATTGTTTCTAGACATGTTAGCACACATGTAACACAATATACACTACCGTTCAAAAGTTTGGGGTCACCCAAACAATTTAGTGGAATAGCCTTCATTTCTAAGAACAAGAATAGACTGTCGAGTTTCAGATGAAAGTTCTCTTTTTCTGGCCATTTTGAGCGTTTAATTGACCCCACAAATGTGATGCTCCAGAAAGTCAATCTGCTCAAAGATGGTCAGTTTTGTAGCTTCTGTAACGAGCTAAACTGTTTTCGGATGTGTGAACATGATTGCACAAGGGTTTTCTAATCATCAATTAGCCTTCTGAGCCAATGAGCAAACACATTGTACCATTAGAACACTGGAGTGATAGTTGCTGGAAATGGGCCTCTATACACCTATGTAGATATTGCACCAAAAACCAGACATTTGCAGCTAGAATACCGTAATTTCCGGACTATAAGCCGCTACTTTTTCCCCTCGTTCTGGTCCCTGCGGCTTATACAAGGGTGCGGCTTATTTACGGCCTGTTCTTCTCCGACACCGACGAAGAGGATTTCGGTGGTTTTAGTACGCAGGAGGAAGACGATGACACAATGATTAAAGACTGACTTTTCATATACCGGTAGGCTGGTTATTTTGATAACGTACATGCGAGCACTTTGTATTACTTTGCACCGTTGTATTATTTGTGCTCTGCACGAATGCTGTTCGCCATGTCAAAGATGTGAAAGTTTGATTGAATGATTGAAAGATTTATTGTTAATAAATGGGACGCTTTGCGTTCCCAAACAGTCATCTCTGTCCCGACAATCCCCTCCGTGGTAGCAGGAACCCCTATATACTACGCTAATTACACATCAAAACCCTGCGGCTTATAGTCGGGTGCGGCTTATATATGGAGCAATCTGTATTTTCCCCTAAATTTAGCTGGTGCGGCTTATAGTCCGGAAATTACGGTAGTCATTTACCACATTAGCAATGTATAGAGTGTATTTCTTTCAAGTTAAGACTAGTTTAAAGTTATCTTCATTGAAAAGTACAGTGCTTTTCTTTCAAAAATAAGGACATTTCAATGTGACCCCAAACTTTTGAACGGTAGTGTATATAGGGATGATACTCGAAACCGGTTTTCCCGGTTGTTTGATAAGAAAAGAATCGAGTCCTCGGACTCGAATCCCTTTTTGAGAACCGGTACCCGTTATCGAGACCACTATAGTAAAGAAAAAGAGTTGGTTCTTTATTCGAATCCTTCGGAACGAATCCCGTCCCGACCAGAAATGCTCCGTGTGACATCACAAGAAATGACGTCACGTAGCTCAGTCATTAGGCGCAGATAGGGAAAGCAGGAAAAAAATGGACGGGAAAAAGCGCTCCAAGGTGTAATAAAGTTCAAAACAAAAAGGTATAATCCAATGAATAACTTTACTGAGAGATTTGAGCAGGGTAGAACTTGAATACACCTCACGGTGATGCTTGGACACGTCATCAGTGATAAACCCAGGGTCATAGGGTGTTTCGGGTCTTTAATCATCAGACACCCTCGCCCGGGCGACCCAGACGGGGGTGATCAGACCCCGGCCTGTGTCCAAGTAGCGCACCACGGATCCCCCCTACGGATCCACAGCCACCAGGAGGCCTTTTCTGCGGCCTCTAGGATGTTCTTGGTGGCTTTTCTCGACTGCAGTCCTCTAATGCCAAGGATTCTGAACACACGCTGTAGTGAGTGACCAGCAAAACCTCTGCACCCAATCTCGACTGGTTCACAGCGGGCTCTCCAGCCGTTACTCCGACACTCTACAGTGAGCTCAGCGTACAAACACATGACGAACACTTTTACGACCAACCAGAAACATAGCAACCAGGCTAGCAACGCACCTCCTTTACGGCAGCTGTCACAACGTTCTTAAAGCAACCGCAGCACATACACTACCGTTCAAAAGTTTGGGGTCACCCAAACAATTTTGTGGAATAGCCTTCATTTCTAAGAACAAGAATAGACTGTCGAGTTTCAGATGAAAGTTCTCTTTTTCTGGCCATTTTGAGCGTTTAATTGACCACACAAATGTGATGCTCCAGAAACTCAATCTGCTCAAAGGAAGGTCAGTTTTGTAGTTTCTGTAACGAGCTAAAGTGTTTTCAGATGTGTAAACATGATTGCACAAGGGTTTTCTAATCATCAATTAGCCTTCTGAGCCAATGAGCAAACACATTGTACCATTAGAACACTGGAGTGATAGTTGCTGGAAATGGGCCTCTATACACCTATGTAGATATTGCACCAAAAACCAGACATTTGCAGCTAGAATACCGTAATTTCCGGACTATAAGCCGCTACTTTTTCCCCTCGTTCTGGTCCCTGCGGCTTATACAAGGGTGCGGCTTATTTACGGCCTGTTCTTCTCCGACACCGACGAAGAGGATTTCGGTGGTTTTAGTACGCAGGAGGAAGACGATGACACAATGATTAAAGACTGACTTTTCATATACCGGTAGGCTGGTTATTTTGATAACGTACAGGCGAGCACTTTGTATTACTTTGCACCGTTGTATTATTTGTACTCTGCACGAATGCTGTTCGCCATGTCAAAGATGTGAAAGTTTGATTGAATGATTGAAAGATTTATAGTTAATAAATGGGACGCTTTGCGTTCCCAAACAGTCATCTCTGTCCCGACAATCCCCTCCGTGGTAGCAGGAACCCCTATATACTACGCTAATTACACATCAAAACCCTGCGGCTTATAGTCGGGTGCGGCTTATAGTCCGGAAATTACGGTAGTCATTTACCACATTAGCAATGTATAGAGTGTATTTCTTTCAAGTTAAGACTAGTTTAAAGTTATCTTCATTGAAAAGTACAGTGCTTTTCCTTCAAAAATAAGGACATTTCAATGTGACCCCAAACTTTTGAACGGTAGTGTATATAGGGATGATACTCGAAACCGGTTTTCCCGGTTGTTCTATAAGAAAAGAATCGAGTCCTCGGACTCCAATCCCTTTTTGAGAACCGGTACCCGTTATCGAGACCACCATAGTAAAGGAAAAGAGTTGATTCTTTATTCGAATCCCGTCCCGACCAGAAATGCTCCGTGTGACATCACAAGAAATGACGTCACGTAGCTCAGTCATTAGGCGCAGATAGGGAAAGCAGGAAAAACAAAGGACGGGAAAATGCGCTCCAAGGTGTAATAAAGTTCAAAACAAAAAGGTATAATCCAATGAATAACTTTACTGAGAGATTTGAGCAGGGTACAAACACATGACCAACACTTTTACGACCAACCAGAAACATAGCAACCAGGCTAGCAACGCACCTCCTTTACGGCAGCTGTCGCAACGTTCTTAAAGCAACCGCAGCACATACATACCGGTATTGATACAACATACGGTATATGACATGATCTCCCTTTTTTAACTTGTTTTTCTTTCCTTGTAAACAAAACAAAATCACACTGTATATGTGTTGTCTGTCTAATTATAAATAATGCAGATGAGGCGTGTTGGCTGAGTTATTGACGTTTACTTTCCCAGCGTGCTCATAACTTCATGCTTAGCTGCCGGGTGGCGACATGCAACAACACTTTTCGGGGCTGCCGCACATGCTCGTCACTCCCATTGCATGCTGGGTAGTGTAGTTGTTATATTCCCTAGCCTCGCTCATAACATCTTTCCCCGTATAAAGAAATAATGTTAACTCAATAAAGTGTATTTCTTTTTTTAGCTTTAACTTTTCATTTTTTAGCATTGTAACCACATTTGCAAACAACTTTTCTCTTCATAGAATTTTCTTTCAATAAAGAAACAAAGTGCAAAAATGTCAAAGCATCATAACAAACAGTTATGTCAAATAGCAGCAGAAGTGCACTTTTTGGAGAGCTGTATTATTTTCAGTTTTGTGCCCAAGGGACTGATTTTATTTAACACTATATTATCATTTATACACCTATAGTGATCACAGAGACAGCTTGTTTTTGTGTTACTGTATATATTTGTTTTTATGAAAAATCCCACTTAACATACTTTGGGTAACAACAGTCAATATTTAAAAAAAAATTTTTTTTAAGGGGGGTAACAGTCAATATTTATTTATTTATTAGATTAAATTGTTTTCTTATATAATAAAAGTGAGCTTTTGTTAAACCAAATATTGTGTGTTTTTTTCCATATACAACAACCTATCTGGACTTGATAGGAGAATCGATAAGGAATTGGTTCGATAAGAGGATTCGATAATAGCCTCGAACTCGATAATTTCTTATCAAACATCATCCCTAAATATATACATTATATACTCAAAGTTAGAAAATAGACCAATGCTCAATGCATTACGGACAAGTAGTAGCCGTATCCCAGACGTGCTCCTGAAAATAGTTTTTTCTTTATTGTGACCATGTTTATCATGGTCGCAATAACATAACTGCCTTCTCTTCGGTGCAATAACCCATTCCACCAACCACCCTGTTTCATGTCGATATTCATGTACATAATCATTTCACCCTCTGTATAGAGTGTACACTTGTTTTATCGCACTGTATGGAATGGCCTCAATCTCGTTACCCTGCGTAAAGACAATAAAGCTGATTCTTCTGATTCTGATCAACCACATTTTACACACGCACACACACACACACACACACACACACACACACACACACACACACACACACCACACACACACACACACACATACACGCGCATGCCAGTCCCCTAAAGATTAAAGTCAATACAACTCAAACTTTATAATTTAAATATGGTGTATTAGCAGATACACTATATTGCCAAAAGTATTTGGCTACCTGCCTTTACTCACATACGAACTTGAGCCGCCATCCCATGGAGTTGTCCAAAATGTTTTGGTATCCTGGAGCATTCAAAGTTCCTTTCACTGGAACTAAGGGGCCAAGCCCAACTCCGTTCTAATTCATCCCAAAGGTGTTCTATCGGGTTCAGGTCAGGACTCTGTGCAGGCCAGTCAAGTTCATCCACACCAGACTTTGTCATCCAAGTCTTTATGGGCCTTGCTTTGTGCACAGTCATGTTGGAAGAGGAAGGGGCCCGCTCCAAACTGTTCCCACAAGGTTGGGAGCATGGAATTGTCCACAATGTTTTGGTATCTTCGAGCATTCAAAGTTCCTTTCACTGGAACTAAGGGGCAAAGCCCAACTCCTGAAAAACCAACCCCACACCATAATTCCTCCTCCACCAAATTTCACCCTCGGCACAATGCAGTCCGAAATGTAGCGTTCTCCTGGCAACCTCCAAACCCAGACTGGTCCATCAGATTGCCAGATGGAAAAGTGTGATTCATCAGTCCAGAGAAGGCATCTCCACTGCTCTAGAGTCCCGTGGCGACTTGCTTTACACCACTGCATCCCACACTTTGCATTGGACTTGGCGATGTGTGGCTTAGATGCAGCTGCACGGCCATGGAAACCCATTCCATGAAGCTCTCTGCGTACTGTACGTGGGCTAATTGGAAGGTCACATGAAGTTTGGAGCTCTATAGCAACTGACTGTGCAGAAAGTCTTTGCACTATGCCAGGGGTCGGCAACCCGCGGCTCTAGAGCCGCATGCGGCTCTTTAGCGCCGCCCTAGTGGCTCTCTGAAGCTTTTTCAAAAATGTATGAAAAATGGAAAAAGATGAGGGGGAAAAAATATATTTTTTGTTTTAATATGGTTTCTGTATGACAAACATGACACAAACCTCCCTAATTGTTATAAAGCACACTGTTTATATTAAACATGCTTCACTGATTCCAGTATTTGGCGAGCGCCGTTTTGTCCTACTAATTTTGGCGGTCCTTGAACTCACCTTGTTTACATGTACAACTTTCTCCGACTTCCTAGGACGTGTTTTATGCCACTTCTTTTTCTGTCTCATTTTGTCCACCAGACTTTTAACGTTGTGCATGAATGCACAAAGGTGAGTTTTGTTGATGTTATTGACTTGTGTGGAGTGCTAATCAGACATATTTGGTCACTGCATGACTGCAAGCTAATCGATGCTAACATGCTATTTAGGCTAGCTATATGTACATATTGCATCATTATGCCTCATTTGTAGCTATATTTGAGGTCATTTAGTTTCATTTAAGTCCTCTTAATTCAATTTATATCTCATGACACACTATGTGTATGTAATATGGCTTTTAATTTGTTGTGGCTCCAGACAGATTTGTTTTTGTATTTTAGGTCCAATATGGCTCTTTCAACATTTTGGGTTGCCGACCCCTGCACTATGCTGACCTCTCTGTCAGTTTACCTGGCCTACCACTTGGTGGCTGACTTGCTGTTGTTCCCAAACTCTTTTCTTATAATAAAGTTGACTTTGGAATATTTAGGAGCGAGGAATTGGATTTGTTGCACAGGTGGCATCCTATGACAGTTCCACGCTGGAAATCACTGAGAGCGGCCCATTCTTTCACAAATGTTTGTAGAAACAGTCTCCATGCCTAAGTGCTTGATTTTATACACCGGGCCATGTGATTAGGACACCTGATTCTCATCATTTGGATGGGTGGCCAAATACTTTTGGCAATATAGTGTAGATAATAGCACAAAATGCACATTTCTCGCACAAAAATCTACATCCACAAGCGTGTAACTAGAATTTCTGTCCACAGGAAAACATATTCACCAGCTGTCCTGCACATTTTGTCCAATCAGAAGCCTAAAAGAGCCGCCACAGCTAACCGGATGGCATTATAACGCCTCTGTTCATAGAAGGGATATAAGCCGCACCCACAACATTTTAGAAGAAAAAAACTTTCCAATATATTGGCCACATCAGACTACATATGCGTGTCACCCACATATGCGGTCCTCTCGAAGGTTTCTCATAGTCATTCACATCGACGTCCCATTGGGGTTGTGAGTTTTTCCTTGCCCTTATGTGGGCTCTGTACCACGGATGTCAGTGTGGCTTGTGCAGCCCTTTGAGACACTTGTGATTTAGGGCTATACAAATAAACATTGATTGATTGATTGAGTTATTTACACAGACAGATAAATGTTTACTTACATACCTTATTTGTTTACAAACAGTGTCTGTAACACGGCAGTAAAACATCAGATCAAACAAAACAGAAGTCGTCGTCATGAACACAAACTAGCTCGCCAATCAACTAACCAGATTCAATAACTCCACGGTAACATCTTGGTGAATTTACTGACGAATTTATTAAACTGAAACAATACAAAAAGAATGCCGTTGTAAGTTAATAATAAAACACAGACACTCTGCTAACAACGCTAGTGTCATTACAATACGATAGCACGTACAAATATGCATAAAAACACTCCTGCAGACGTCACACGTGTGACGGTTTAGTAAACATAAACGGTTTTAGTTATACTGTAAAACTTACAAACGTTGCTTGGAGTGATGAATGAAGAATCCGTATGAGTAGAAACGCTATCGACGGCTAGAAGACTGAAAGGTTAAAAAAAAAAAATACTAGTGGAAAGACACTGCAGCACCTGCAGTGAGCGAGCTCGTCCAAAAGATGGCGCCATAGCACAAACAATAAAACACCTCAGTGTATTTGTTTGGTTGTTGTTGTTTTTTTCTACTTTTTTTTAATGGCCTCAGCGAAGACAAATCCATAAACTAGCCGCACCGTTTTATAGGCCGCTGGGTTCAAAGTGTAGGAACAAATTTATAGTAACCGTAATCAATTTGCGCACAATTTATATCATAGGACAGTAGGGGTGTAACGGTACGTGTATTTGTATTGAACCGTTTCGGTACGGGGGTTTCGGTTCGGTTCGGAGGTGTACCGAACGAGTTTCCACACGGACATATTAAGTAGCGTAACGCACGTTGTGTAAACAATGCACACCGAGGCACAACACACGGCATGCTAGCAACGATCGGGCTACGATAGACTGACCATACGTCCTGTTTTGCGGAGCTGTCAGGGCGGAGTTTCTTAAATGCCTCAAATGTCCGGCATTTTGAGTTAGGGTTGCGTGTATTTTCGATGTACGTTCAGGGTTAAGAAGGGGTTAAAAACAAAACAAATTGTGTGCGCAGCAGCATTGTTGAGGGAGGGGCAGAAAGAGAGTTAGGATAAACGCGCATGCGTCGCCAGGCTCTGCTTTTTATCCATAGATTTATCAGATTACATTTTTTATTATCTATAGCAGGGGTGTCAAAAGTGTGCCCCGGAGGCCATTTGCGGCCCACAGCTAATGTTTTAAAGGCCCACGGCACATTCTAAAAATACTGTTAAAATAAACAAAAACATAACAAAAGTGAAATAAAAAAGCTTAAAGGTTAAATGTTATTTAGAAAAAGTTGACTAATAAAACAAAGCTGTTTTGTTTTTTTCTTTCAAACTGTCATTGCTCAAAACATAATATTGAATCAAAATCAATGTTATTATGAATTATTGACCTATCCAAAGTTCCGATTACTTCACATCAAATGTTCCACTAAGAAAAATATTTTAGGTGGAAGATTTTGCAAATTTTAAGATTAAAGATTAAAGTACCAATGATTGTCACACACACACTAGATGTGGTGAAATTTGGTAAATAAATAACCCCAAAAATGTATATTTTGTTGTTTTCTTACTGTACCGAAAATGAACCGAACCGTGACCTCTAAACCGAGGTACGTACCGAACCAGAATTTTTGTGTACCGTTACACCCCTATAGGACAGTAACATCATGTTCTGTGGTTAAGTAGGGATTAAAAACATGAAATCATGTTGTACATTTCTTATGACACTAATTTTTACAAATTTCACCGGTCCACACAAACACTCTCCAGTGTTTCCCATAAACTGCCAAGATACCTGTGGCGGTGGGGGCGTGGCTATGGGCGTGGTCACCATGACATCATCGAGTAATTTGCATAATTTACTACAATGATTTGATTTTCTCTAAAAAGGCTCAAAAAATGTATACTTACTAATTAATAATAACAGTTTTGTTTTAAACGTCCATCCATCCATTTTACAATATAATTACAACACTTTATGTACATATTTATATACAGATTTGAACAACAAGTTATTCACTGAAATATATTTATTAATTGTGGTTCTTACAAAAAATATATCTTATAAAATATAAAAGCTAAAATGTCTCAAAGCTCTGCCCTTTTAATTAGTGCATACTAAATAATTTAATTTTAGCCTACTACTACAAGCATATTATTTACCAGCAACATAAAGTGAAACAGAGGCAGAGGTGTCCTGCCACAGTCAGTAACAAATAAACAGAAAACAGTAGTAGTGGTAGATAGACACAGAGCTTCATCAAACATCTGATCCACTGAACAAAGAGCTCCAAAAATCTTGAACTTTGGACTGCCATCAGTTTTACTCCCTACACTTAACCATGTGTTTCCTACTGCCTGCAGACTTTGCACCCTTTGTTATATACACATGTTGTGTTTCTAATATAAATACATTTAATAAAGTCAAATACAAATAAGGCAACAAGAGAAGTATCCTACACTTCTCTTTTGTAAAGTAAATCTGAACAGCCTATATGGGCATCTACATCAACTATATGATTTGCCTGAGAAGCTGGACAGGACAAATAAAAAAATAAAAAAATTAAATTAAATTTCTTATTTTTTTAATTTGTGGCGGACGTAATTCTTTCGTGGCGGGCCGCCACAAATAAATGAATGTGTGGGAAACCCTG
This sequence comes from Entelurus aequoreus, assembly GCF_033978785.1. Taxonomy (NCBI): domain Eukaryota; kingdom Metazoa; phylum Chordata; class Actinopteri; order Syngnathiformes; family Syngnathidae; genus Entelurus; species Entelurus aequoreus. Next base: position 4,524,901 of record NC_084752.1, read on the forward strand.
CTCTCTACTCTGGCCAGGGTTTCCCAAAAGCTCTACTTTAGACAACAACCTATGTTTGCGTGTGGACATTTTAAAAGTATCCGCATTCGTATGCACTGCAAAAACTGAAATCTAAGTAAAATGAAATATCTCAAATAAGGGTGATATTTGCTTATTTTCTGTCTGATAAGATCATTCTTATCACTAAGCAGATTTTATGTTAGAGTGTTTTACTTGTTTTAAGTGTTTTGCTCCTAAATGATCACAGTAAGATATTACAGCTTGTTGCTGAGATTTGATGAGCTATATTGAGTAAAACATGCTTGAAACTAGAATATCAACTGTTGCAAAGCTGTGTCATCAACACTCAAGTTTAAAACTACTTTTTTAGAGTAATCATTTCTTCAAGCATGAAAAAAAAAATCATGATGCCGAGCGCATATCATTATGTCAAGATAATGGCACTAGCATTTACTTAATTTAAGAATATTTTTCAACATATTGAGCAAAAAGGTCTCTTATTTTTCTACCAAGAAAAGTGCACTTCTTGTTAGTGAGAAAATACTTATTTTTAAGGTATTTTTGGGTTCATTGAGGTTAGCTAATTTGACTTGTTTTGGAAAGTCTTGACAAGCCACATTTTCTTGTTCTATTGGCAGATAATTTTGCTTAGTCAGTGTTTCCCACACATTCATTTATTTGTGGCGGCCCGCCACGAAAGAATTACGTCCGCCACAAATTTAAAAAAAATAAAAATAATAAAAATGTATTTATTTATTTTTTATTTATTTATTTTTGTCCTGTCCAGCTTCTCAGGCAAATCATATAGTTGATGTAGATGCCCATATAGGCTGTTCAGATTTACTTTACAAAAGAGAAGTGTAGGATACTTCTCTTGTTGCCTTATTTGTATTTGACCACTACTGTTTTCTGTTTATTTGTTACTGACTGTGGCAGGACACCTCTGCCTCTGTTTCACTTTATGTTGCTGGTAAATAATATGGTTGTAGTAGTAGGCTAAAGTTAAATTATTTAGTATGCACTAATTAAAGGGGCAGAGCTTTAAGAGACATTTTAGCTTTTATATTTTATAAGATATATTTTTTGTAAGAACCACAATTAATAAATATATTTCAGTGAATAACTTATTGTTCAAATCTGTATATAAATATGTACATAAAGTATTGTAATTATATTGTAAAATGGATGAATGGATGGACGTTTAAAACAAAACTGTTATTAATTAGTAAGTATACATTTTTTGAGCCTTTTTAGAGAAAATCATATCATTGTAGTAAATTATGCAAATCACTCGATTATGTCATGTTGGCCACGCCCATAACCACGCCCCCACCGCCACAGGTATCTTGGCAGTTTATGGGAAACACTGTTAGTTCAAATAAAATACCCCTAATTTTTGTATTTTTTTCCCTTGTTTTTGAACACTGACTTTTTGCAGTGTGGACATGGACCAATCAGTCCGTAATTTTTTTGGCATACCTAAAACCTCAATCTTAAACACAAATGGACCTGTATTCCCGCAGGCCCACTACAGAATCTTTTGCTTAAAAAAGGAGACTACCTCAACAATAATAAAGTGTTGTTTGAGAAAAACAAATGCATTATGTCCTGGTATATTTCTTGTGAACACCCAAAAAGGACAGAAAAGCAGACTTCAAATGCAGACAAGCGGCCAAATCTTGGTGTGAACATTCACTACTTCGTTAGTCGTGCCCTTTCAAAGTCCACTGGGGGATGATGTAATGCGCAGTGGAAGGCTGAGCACATGGGAGACGACAGGATGTGTGGCGGATATTGGGATGTGTGTGCGAGGGACAGGAAGGCTCTTTCCTTTCAACAACAACTGCAAGCCTAAACGGCGAGTTGACGCACCGTGAGCGATGATCCAGTAGGACAGTGAGTCCGGGGTTTGGTACAGAATCCTATAGGGGGCCATTCGGGCACTCGAATCCAGGACAACGTCCAAGGTTCCCACCAGCAAACCTGTCAACACACAAATACAATGCTGAAGCAATGCATACACTGCAAAAACTGAAATCTAAGTATGATGAAATATCTCAAATAAGGGTGACATTTGCTTATTTTCTGTCTGATAAGATAATTCTTCTCACTAAGCAGATTTTATGTTAGAGTGTTTTACGTGTTTTGGTCCTAAATGATCTCAGTAAGATATTACAGCTTGTTGCTGAGATTTGATGAGCTATATTGAGTAAAACATGCTTGAAACTAGAATATCAACTGTTGCAAAGCTGTGTCATCAACACTCACAAGTATAAAACTTTTTAAATAATAATTTCTTATTTCAAGCATCAACCTAAATAAAACAAAATACATAATAATACAGTGTCATATAAGAATTGATGATATGGAGATAGAAAGGATGTATTCAACAACATTTTTGGAAATCTATATAGATGATAAATGAAATTGGAAACTGTACATAAATATACCGTAATTTCCGGACTATAAGCCGCTACTTTTTCCCCTCGTTCTGGTCCCTGCGGCTTATACAAGGGTGCGGCTTATTTACGGCCTGTTCTTCTCCGACACCGACGAAGAGGATTTGGGTGGTTTTAGTACGCAGGAGGAAGACGATGACACAATGATTAAAGACTGACTTTTCATATACCGGTAGGCTGCTTATTTTGATAACGTACATGCGAGCACTTTGTATTACTTTGCACCGTTGTATTATTTGTACTCTGCACGAATGCTGTTCGCCATGTCAAATATGTGAAAGTTTGATTGAATGATTGAAAGATTTATTGTTAATAAATGGGACGCTTTGCGTTCCCAAACAGTCATCTCTGTCCCGACAATCCCCTCCGTGGTAGCAGGAACCCCTATATACTACGCTAATTACACATCAAAACCCTGCGGCTTATAGTCGAGTGCGGCTTATATATGGAGCAATCTGTATTTTCCCCTTAATTTAGCTGGTGCGGCTTATAGTCAGGTGCGGCTTATAGTCCGGAAATTACGGTACTCAAGACAAAGATGGCAAAAATTATTGCTATGTTACATAAAATTAAAAACTCTGTAAATCAAAAGGCTCTTAACATGCTATATAATTATTTTGTACTCCCATATCTTAATTATTGTGTTGAAATCTGGGGTAACAATTACAAATCAAACATCAACTCTATGTTCTTACTTCAAAAGAAAGCGATTAGAATTGTAAATTATGCGGATTATCATGACCATACCAATGCTCTGTTTATTCAATTAGAAACATTAAAACTGCACGATCTTGTTGACCTCAACACTGCTCTTGTGACGTACAAAGCTCATAACCACATGCTGCCTGGGTGTCTACAGGAGAGGTTCAAACCTAGGGAGAGTCCCTTTGACCTCAGAGGTTCAGCTGTCTTTCAGAAAGCAAACATAAGAACAAGCTTAAAAAGTAGATGTGTTTCTGTCAGGGGGGTTCAACTGTAGAACAGCTTGGATGATTCCTTAAAATGTTCCAGTTCCATTCACACATTTAAAAAACACTTTAAAGACCAATGTCTTGAAAAAATGTATCACTCTTGAATCAACACAGTAGTTAATACTATGATCAATGTTAATTAAAAACTAAATGTGGGATATAAATAATAATGGGAGTATAATTGTTTGTATGTAGTATATAATTGGTGCAAAGGTTTAACACGTGTACTAGGATATTTCACATGCCTTTACTGTGTACCGGTATATAATTGAACTGTGTTTATGTTGTGTATAATGTGTATTTATAATATGTTGTGCAAAGGACATTTCATAATTTTCGGAAGTTCATCTCATACTTGACATTGTTTATAGGGTTAGGCGCAATAAGTGTTCAACTTCAGCCTAAACCCTTTCGGTCTGCAACATTTTCATTTTCAATCTATGAATGTATAACTGTTTGTTTATTTTGTTGACCATTGACCGAAGAAATAAAACTAAACTAAAATGTAAAAAAAAATAAAAAATCATGACTTTGACACAATTGTGTCTCATAATTAAAACAGATGACAGCCAAATGGACTTTGCAGTTTTATTTTCAATGAAACAATAGAAAATACGTACTCATATAGTAGTACAGTTGTTATTAGTGAGAATATACTTATTTTAAGGTATTTTTGGGTTCATTGAGGTTAGCTAATTTTACTTGTTTTGGAAAGTCTTGACAAGCTGAATTTTCTTGTTCTATTGGCAGATAATTTTGCTTAGTTCAAATAAAATACCCCTCATTTTTGTATTTTTTTTTTCTTGTTTTCGTGTAAATAAAAACTTCTCCCTATCAGCGTATTACGGATACGGCAACAGCAGAAGTCAGACTGATTTGCAGGTGTGTAATTTGTTGTGAGTTCATGCACTGTGTTGGTTGTGTTCTTTGAACAAGGTGATGTTCATGCACGCTTCATTTTGTGCACCAGTAAAAAAAAACATGGTAACACTTTAGTATGGGGAACATATTCACCATTAATTAGTTGCTTATTAACATGCAAATTAGTAACATATTGGCTCTTAACTAGTCATTAAGTACTTATTAATGCCTTATTCGGCATGGCCTTATTATAACCCTAACCCTCTAACCCTAACCAAATAACTCTAAATTAAGTCTTTGTTACTTAGAATATGTTCCCCATACTAAAGTGTTACCAAAAACATATAACTTTGTCTTGAATTTGAAAAAAAAAAAAAAAAAAAATATTTTTCACTAAAGAAGGGTTCGGTGAATGCGCATATGAAACTGGTGGGGTTCGGTACCTCCAACAAGGTTAAGAACCACTGGACTAGACGTATAAGATTTCATGGGATTCAGCGATTAGGAGTGACAGATTGTTTGGTAAACGTATAGCATGTTCTATATGTTATAGTTATTTGAATGACTCTTACCATAATATGTTACGTTAACATACCAGGCACCTTCTCAGTTGGTTATTTATGCCTCATATAACGTACACCAGGGGTCACCAACCTTTTTGGAACCAAGAGCTACTTCTTGGGTACTGATTAATGCGAAGGGCTACCAGTTTGATACACACTTAAATAAATTGCCAGAAATAGCCAATTTGCTCAATTTACCTTTAACTCTATGTTATTATTAATAATTAATGATATTTACACTTCATTGAACGGTTTAAAAGAGGAGAAAACACGAAAAAAATGACAAATAAATTTTGAAACATAGTTTATCTTCAATTTCGACTCTTTAAAATTCAAAATTCAACCGAAAAAAAGAAGAGAAAAAATAGCTAATTCGAATCTTTTTGAAAAAATTAAAAAAATGAATTTATGGAACATCATTAGTAATTTTTCCTGATTAAGATTAATTTTAGAATTTTGATGACATGTTTTAAAAAGGTTAAAATCCAATCTGCACTTTGTTAGAATATATAACAAATTGGACCAAGCTATATTTCTAACAAGGACAAATCATTATTTCTTCTAGATTTTCCAGAACAAAAATTTTAAAAGAAATTCAAAAGACTTTGAAATAATATTTAAATTTGATTCTACAGATTTTCTAGATTTGCCAGAATAATTTTTTTGAATTTTAATCATAATAAGTTTGAAGAAATATTTCACAAATATTCTTCGTCGAAAAAACAGAAGCTAAAATGAAGAATTAAATTAAAATGTATTTATTATTCTTTACAATAATAAAAAAATTTTTTACTTGAACATTGATTTAAATTGTGAGGAAAGAAGAGGAAGGAATTTAAAAGGTAAAAAGGCATATGTGTTTAAAAATCCTAAAATCATTTTTAAGGTTGTATTTTTTCTCTAAAATTGTCTTTCTGAAAGTTATAAGAAGCAAAGTAAAAAAATTAATGAAATTATTTAAACAAGTGAAGACCAAGTCTTTAAAATATTTTCTTGGATTTTCAAATTCTATTTGAGTTTTGTCTCTCTTAGAATTAAAAATGTCGGGCAAAGCGAGACCAGCTTGCTAGTAAATAAATACAATTTAAAAAATAGAGGCAGCTCACTGGTAAGTGCTGCTATTTGAGCTATTTTTAGAACAGGCCAGCGGGCTACTCATCTGGTCCTTACGGGCTACCTGGGGCCCGCGGGCACTGCGTTGGTGACCCCTGACGTACACTTATTCCGCCTGTTCACTATTCTTTATTTATTTTAAATTGTCTTTCAAATGTCTATTCTTGGTGTTGGCTTTTATCAAATACATTTCCCCAAAAAATGCGACTTATACTCCAGTGCGACTTATATATGTTTTTTTCCTTCTTTATTATGCATTTTCAGCCAGTGCGATTTATACTCCGGAGCGACTTATAGTCCGAAAAATACGGTAGACAACATACCAACAATGGTAATAGACAAACTACCAACAATGGTAATAGACAACATAGCAATAATGGTAATAGACAACATAGCAATAATGGTAAGGAAACATTGAGCACATGTTAATACTTTGAGACAGAGTACAACAGCAGGTCAAATTAAAGACCCTCATCTCTATATTTGAACAATGTTTGTATATAATAGTTAAACTTTTGGATACAGCGTTGTCGGTGTGCCTAATAAAGTGTGCAGTTGGTCTGTTGCGCAACATGCAAAAGGGGATTATGACTCTTTAAGTGTGAACACAATAATCCAAATTTGGTTTTAATGAGGATAAACTCAACTATCGCTGCCCATGTAAATGCAAGCCGTTGTGTTTTGTTGCTAGAAAAAGACTTGTGTTGCTGATCGCCGTCTTCTATTTGGTATTTGCCTCGCTTTATCTTTCCCGTGCGCTACTTGTGTAGAATGAAGACAAGGCGGTGGAACGAAATGACCCTAAATTAGACATGCATATTGTTTGCGTGCTTCCTGCCATACAGTACGCCCTACACATGAGCAAACAGCAGCTTATTCTCCGGGGAGATGGACGGCGAAGGTTTAGTCGTAAAGGCGCAAAGGCTAACGACATAATGCAGCTTAGTCACTTTGCATCCCGTGAAACAAAAAGGTGTTTTGTCACGCATAAAACAAAACAAAACAAAAAAACAATGCTGGGGAAAACCCCCTCTAAAGCGACTACCAGCAGGCTCACTTTTACTCTCACTGCGGGTTGACCACAGCGAGAGTTCCACAATAGTTCAGTCGGTCGAGGTTACAGGTGTCAATAAATATAGAACCGCCAGTATTGGAGGATGTTTATTTTGTAGAACAGGCATGACACAAAACTATATTGATTACAAATGGCAACATTCTGGCTCCGAGAAACACTAAAATAAATAAAAAATATAAATTGTGGTAGTCTGTAAGAGTTTGTATTGTTTAGATCAAGTTGAAGGGAAATGAGGAATAACACCTGCATCACATTAAATCTGTTCATTAGTCTGCAGTTAAAAAGGAGTGTTGACACCTTAGAGCAGTGGTTCTCAAATGGGGGTACGCGTACCCCTGGGGGTACTTGAAGGTACACTAGCGTTCAAAAGTTTGGGGTCACCCAAACAATTTAGTGGAATAGCCTTCATTTCTAAGAACAAGAATAGACTGTCGAGTTTCAGATGAAAGTTCTCTTTTTCTGGCCATTTTGAGCGTTTAATTGCCCCCACAAATGTGATGCTCCAGAAAGTCAATCTGCTCAAAGGAAGGTCAGTTTTGTAGCTTCTATAACGAGCTAAAGTGTTTTCAGATGTGTGAACATGATTGCACAAGGGTTTTCTAATCATCAATTAGCCTTCTGAGCCAATGAGCAAACACATTGTACCATTAGAACTAGAGATGTCCGATAATATCGGCCGATATATGCGTTAAAATGTAATATCGGAAATTATCGGTATCGGGTTTTTTATTATCGGTATCGTTTTTTGTTTTTTTTAAATTAATTTTTTTTTTTATTAAATCAACATAAAAAACACAAGATACACTTACAATTAGTGCACCAAGCCAAAAAACCTCCCTCCCCCATTTACACTCATTCACACAAAAGGGTTGTTTCTTTCTGTTATTAATATTCTGCTTCCTACATTATATATCAATATATATCAATACAGTCTGCAAGGGATACAGTCCGTAAGCCCACATGATTGTGCGTGCTGCTGCTCCACTAATAGTACTAACCTTTAACAGTTAATTTTACTAATTTTCATTTATTACTAGTTTCTATGTAACTGTTTTTAGATTGTTGTACTTTCTTTTTTATTCAAGAAAATGTTTTTAATTTATTTATCTTATTTTACTAATTTTTTAAAAAGTACCTTATCTTCACCATACCTGGTTGTCCAAATTAGGCATAATAATGTGTTAATTCCACGACTGCATATATCGGTTGATATCGGTATCGGTTGATATCGGTATCGGTAATTAAAGAGTTGGACAATATCGGAATATCGGATATCGGCAAAAAGCCATTATCGGACATCCCTAATATTTATTGAATAATACTTCAGCAAAATATGAATGTAAGTTCATAAACTGAAGATCAATGCCATGATGGTTTGACCCTCACTAAAATGTCTGTCAAAAAGAAGTGTGAAAAGAAATGCAACAATGCAATATTCAGTGTTGACAGCTAGATTTTTTTTGGACATGTTCCATAAATATTGATGTTAAAGATTTATTTTTTTGTGAAGAAATGTTTAGTTCATGAATAAATCTTATCTATTAACCACCTATCTCTAATGCCTCATGTGTGGTAGACTACTGTTGGGTTTTGCATGGTTGAATGAATGTATGTATGTATGTATGTATGTGTATGCTTGCTTTAGTACTATTATTTGGTGTTTATCATACAGCATTTTTTGTGCTTGCCACCATGTTTCAGCATTCCATGTATATACTGTCCTCTGGACCCCCTGCCAAAAGCTTCTTCTAGCTTATTTGGGGAACCCTTTCACTTACCACCATCCTTAAATGATATTCACTACTATTGTAATTGTTCTATGGCAGGGGTCGGCAACCCGCGGCTCCGGAGCCGCATGTGGCTCTTTGACCACTCTGATGCGGCTCAGCTACATACTTGTCGGGTATTGGTACCGTCAGTGTAAGATGTGTGGCTGCTGAGGTAGTACACCTTGCTGTCACTTACGTGAGCAAGCTGAAACTGCATTCTACATGTGGTCGAGCAGGTACACTATTAGGGCAGGCTGTAGAGGGCGCCAAAAGCAGTGTCATCACGCCCTGATATTCGGGAGTCTCCCGCGAAAAATGAGAGTGTTGGGAAGTATGACGCTATCAAGCGCCATTCATTCAAAACTCGCGGGCTGCACTAACATCAAATTTCCACATTAAAGTGTGTGCCGGTGCGTGTGTCGGAGACCCCTGGTTAACACAGCACAAAGCATTTAAGCTTTGTATGCGGTGTTTTTCATTTTAAATTTTTTTTTGTGGCTCCCATTATTTTCTTTAATTTGTGAAACTTGCCAAAATGGCTCTTTGAGTGGTAAAGGTTGCCGACCCCTGTTCTATGGTATTGTGAATAAACTTGAATATAATTGAAACAAAGGAGAGGATTATCGAACCTCTTCAAGCAACGTTGCAAAAGATGTTGATTGTTCACAGTCAGCTGTGAGTAAAATGTGGACCGAGTATTAACAACATGGCCAGGGTGTAACAAGCAAGCATATTGGTGGACCAAGGAAAACACCACAATATCAAGACGGAAAACTTCAATCAATATGTCTTCTAAAACAGAAAATGCACAGAAAAACAAATAAAGAACAAATGGACGGAAACTGGAGTCTGTGACCCAACTGTAAGAAAGCGCCTAAAGGAAATGGGATTTAAATACAGAAAAGCTTAACAAAAGCCGTCATTAACAACTAAACCTAAAAACAAGGTTACCATGGGCTAAGGAAAAGCAATGAAGGACTGGATAAAGGTCATATTCAGTGTTGACTCGTGAATCTGCATTAGGGCAAGGTGATGATGCTGGAACTTTTGTTTGGTGGCGTTCCAATGAGATTTATGAAGACGACTGCCTGAAGAAAACATGCTCATTTCCACAGTCGTTGATGATATGTCATGTCAGGTGATGGCACTGGTGAGATGGCTGTCATTATCTTCAATAAATACACACGTTTACATTGTTCCTCTTATTTCATTAATGGAAAGGAGGGTGGCCGGATTTAACCCGTTCGGGTCGCATGTTTGACATCCCTGGTCTGGAGTGTCTCAACTAGCTGTTTTATTCACAACCTGACAGCTACTCCAAGTGCTAACTGCTAGCCTCAGGCACGTACACATTATGTCGTAATATGAAGACACGCGGCAACCTGTAGATTTCTCTACAGAATTTCCTCTCTGGTCAACAAAAGCACCATGAGGATTCTGGCGGGAACTCTCGTTCAACCCTTTTTCGATTACGCATGCACCTCCTGGTACCCTAGCACCTCCAAAACCCTCAAATCTAAACTCCAAACATCTCAGAACAAGCTAGTCAGGTTACTTCTAGACCTCCACCCCAGATCCCACCTCACTCTTACCCACTTCTCTAAAGTGGGCTGGCTCAAGGTGGAGGACAGAGTTAAACAACTTGCACTGAGCCTAGTCTATAAAATCCGCTACACCTCCCTGATACCGAAGTACATGTCAAACTACTTCCTTAACGTAAATGACCGCCATAACCACAACACCAGGGGGTGCTCCACTAACCACGTTAAACCCAGATTCCGAACTAACAAAGGCCTTAACTCTAAGGCTGAAACGACGCGTCGACGTAGTCGACGTCATCGGTTACGTAAATACGTCGACGCCGTTTTTGTGCGTCGACGCGTCGCATAATGACGTCACACTACCGTCATGGCGAAGCGCAAAGCAGACGATCAAAGAAGACGATGCGAGCGGTGCGAGCGAGGGGGGGAAAGCATGCCAATAGTGTGGGAGTATTTCAATAAACGGCCTAATAATGTTGTTGTATGCACACTGTGTCGAGCGTAAATGGCCTATCATAGCAGCACAACGGCTATAAACGAACATTTGAAAAGAAAACCATCAACTAGTCAATCGTCCGCGCGAGCATACGTTGTCATCATTACACGAAAACATGAATGTGTCATTTGTATCTGCTAGGGGTGTAACGGTACGTGTTTTGTATTGAACCGTTTCGGTGCGGGGCTTTCGGTTCGGTACGGCGGTGTACCGAACGAGTTTCTAAGCTAAAGTCTTAACAAGCTGCTTTGCTCCGTCTGCCTCTGTCTCAGCACGCAGCATTGTCCCACCCACACAACCATCTGATTGGTACACACGCAGCATTGTCCCACCCACACAACCATCTGATTGGTACACACGCAGCATTGTCCCACCCACACAACCATCTGATTGGTACACACGCAGCATTATCAGCCAATCAGCAGTGCGTATTCAGAGCGCATGTAGTCAGCGCTTCAGCGTGGAGCAGATAGGTGTTTAGCAAGTGAGCATCAGGCAGCGGACTCTCCCCAAATGATAATAAACACCTCCCAGTCAACTACTAGTAACATCACTATGAGCCCGTTGACCTTCTAGAAACTTTAACTGCAGCTCAGCTCACTCGCAGTCCTGGCTTGAGGTGAAGGCTAATTAGCTCTCAGTTCCAGCCACATCGACCCCTTCTGAGCGCCTATTTTCAGCTGCTGGGAATATTGTAAACAAGAAAAGAACCAAACATGTACACATGCTAACATTTCTTCATTACAACTGTTAGACACTCACTGGAATGAGTAGAATTTGTTATTGTGTACTGTGTTGGACTGGATGTTTATTTTGCACATTTTAAAAGCAATACTTAATGTTTACAGTGCTCCAGAATATTTAGATTGGCACTTTTTTGTATTGGATGTTTATCTTTATTTTTGCACATTTTAGCAAATAAGCAATACTTTCACTTTTGTTGAAATGTTTACACTGTTGTTACAGAATATTTCGTTTTGCACTTTTTTGTATTGGATGTTTATCTTTATTTTTGCACATTTTAGCAAATAAGCAATACTTTCACTTTTGTTGAAATGTTTACACTGTTGTTACAGAATATTTCGTTTTGCACTTTTTTGTATTGGATGTTTATCTTTATTTTTGCACATTTTAAAGCAAAATAAGCAATACTTTTACTTTTGAAATGCTTATACTATTGCAGAATATTAAGATTTGCCCCGGATGTTGACTTTTATATTTGCACATTAAAAAGCAAATAAGCTACTTTTAATTTTGTTAAATGTTAAAAGTTTTAAATGTTTACATTGTTACAGAATATTTTGTCATGTTGTTGTCAATGTTGACTGAGTGGCCATACTTCTTTTTTTTGTAAATAAAAGCCATGCCTTTTGAAAAAACGGGCCTACATTTATTTTTTCATCTTCATTTTGAATAAAAAAATAATCGGCAAAAGGAAAAAATAATCTATAGATTAATCGAAAAAATAATCTATAGATTAACCGATTAATCGAAAAAATAATCTATAGATTAATCGATAGAAAAATAATCGTTAGCTGCAGCCTTACTTAACTCATTCTCTTTCTATGCCACATCAATGTGGAATGCGCTCCCAACAGGTATAAAAGAAAGGGCATCTCTATCCTCCTTCAAAACCGCTATAAAAGTTCACCTCCAGGCAGCTACAACCCTAAACTAACACCCTCCCCGGATTGCTAATAATCAAATGTAAACAATCAAATGCAGATTCTTTTTCTTATGCCTTCTGATCTCTCTCTCTCTCTCTCTCTCTCTCTCTCTGTCCACTACTTGATGTCCATATCCCCCCCCCCACCCTCCTCCACACCCCTGATTGTAAATAATGTAAATAATTCAATGTGATTATCTTGTGTGATGACTGTATTATGATGATAGTATATATGATAGTATATATCTGTATCATGAATCAATTTAAGTGGACCCCGACTTAAACAAGTTGAAAAACTTATTCGGGTGTTACCATTTAGTGGTCAATTGTACGGAATATGTACTTCACTGTGCAACCTACTAATAAAAGTCTCAATCAATCAATCAATCAACCTGTCCATATCGCAACATAAATGGCACAGAACAGCTCCATTTCAAAAAGAGAGGTAAAACAAAAGTAGTGAATCGAAGAAAAAAAATTATAAATAAATACAGTGTACACAGAAACAATCTAATCCAAATTATGATCAGATGAAATCCATTTTGCCCATGTAAACGTGGCTAATGTCTCTTGTATTCATGCTATCCCTTAAGATGGCTAGCGAGGTAGTGCTCACTTGCTTCTCCAGAAAATGAGCAATGTCTTTCAGTTAATCAAAGTGTCAATCACGGTTTTACAATCATTTCAATTCAAAACGATAATACTAACCGCCAGGAGTTTTACCGCGGTTTATGACTATACCGTTTATCGTTACATCCCTAGAGTCAACTGAAATTTCCAACAAAACCTTGCCCCCGCTTTTTCTACCCTGTCGTTGTTATTGTACGGCCATTGTACGCGTAACAAACTAGTCTGTTTGCCCGCAAATCTTTCCCCGAAATAGAATGCACTAACAAAGAAACCAAAGTGACTCAGTCTCAAAATAAGCCAACATGGGGCTGAAAGCCAAAAAATTGAGAAACACGATCAAATTCAAAAACAATCCTGTAGCAAAGTACAAAGCTTCCTCTTCCCCTTTTAATCTTTCGGTACCCATCTCCCAAAAGCAGTAAACCTGTGTTGTATAGATTAGAATTATGCTGCCAAGACAAAGGCTTTGCATTGACGTAGCTCAGCTTCGCATAGCTGATGCCCTGTTTCAGAAACCTAGTTGAGACTGCATCAACAGCGCCTCAGCTGCTTGTAGAGTAGGAGTGCACTTTATGGAAAAAACCCAATCAAAAATTCCACAAAACTTTAGACGAGAAAATCAAAGCACCTTTGATGTAACCGACCGTTTCATGTTTTATCATTCTTTAATCGCCCGTGGGCAAAACATCTTTGAAAACTTGTGATGATTTGTTTGCCCTTATAATTATAATTAGCGCTTTGTTAACACCCAGCAAAACAAATCCTTGTCTTTTCGAAACATTCTCACACTCTGTTCTGTGAAAGATGCGGCTTGTTTACAGCGCCAGAAACTTGAGGTCTAGCTTGTTTGCTTTCCTTTTACACTAAGGATTAAGCTGATAGACACATAAGTGGCTAAGAGACGCAAACTAAGAGGTTATGCAACCCGGTTTAGCCCCACTCACGGCCCGGTCCTGGCCCTTCGACCAGGGCCTGAGAACCCCTGCTGAAAAGACACTTTCACGGTCTTATCTTTATAGTTACTAACAATAAACACAAACAGCTTGTTGTATACTGTATTTTACGGACTATACAGCGCACCTATACATAAGCCGCACCCACTAAGTTTTAGGAAAAACGTGTTTTTCCATATAATAGCCGCACCGCAATATCACTAAGCTACAGATATATAATTTGCAAAAGTAGTTATTTACACGGATCCATCCATCTTCCGCTTATCCGAGGTCGGGTCGCGGGGGCAGCAGCCTAAGCAGGGAAGCCCAGACTTCCCTCTCCCCAGCCACTTCGTCCAGCTCTTCCCGGGGGATCCCTAGGCGTTCCCAGGCCAGCCGGGAGAGATAGTCTTCCCAACGTGTCCTGGGTCTTTCCCGTGGCCTCCTCCGGATGTGCCCTACACGCGTTCGGGTGGCTTCCTGACTAGATGCACGAACCACCTCATCTGGCTCCTCTCCATTTGGAGGAGCAGGGGCTTTAGTTTGAGCTCCTCCCTATCTCTAAGGGAGAGACCCGCCTCCCGGCAGAGGAAACTCATTCCGGCCGCTTGTACCCGGGATCTTGTCCTTTCGGTCATAACCCAAAGCTCATGACCATAGGTGAGGATGGGAACGTAGATCGACTGGTAAATTGAGAGTTTTGCCTTGTGGCTCAGCTCCTTCTTCACCACAACGGATCGATACAGCGTCCGCATTACTGAAGACGCCGCACCGATCCACCTGTCGATCTCACGATCCACTCTTCCCTCACTTGTGAACAAGACTCCGAGGTACTTGAACTCCTCCACATGGGGCAGGATCTCCTCCCCAACCCGGAGATGGCACTCCACCCTTTTCTGGGCGAGAACCATGGACTCTGGACTTGGAGGTGCTGGTTCCCATCCCAGTCGCTTCACACTCGGCTGCGAACCGGTCCAGTGAGAGCTGAAGATCCTGGCCAGATGAAGCCATCAGGATCACATCATCTGCAAAAAGCAGAGACCTAATCCTGCAGCCACCAAACCAGATCCCCTCAACGCCCTGACTGCGCCTAAAAATTCTGTCCATAAAAGTTATGAACGGAATCGGTGACAAAGGGCAGCCTTGGCGGAGTCCAACCCTCACTGGAAACGGGTCCGACTTACTGCCGGCAATGCGGACCAAGCTCTGACACTGATCATACAGGGAGCGGACCGCCACAATCAGACTATTTACACGGATAGATTTTGTAAATGTTTATTTACAAACCATAATTGTTTCCAAACAGTGCATGTAACAGGGCAGTAAAACGGCTGATCAAACAAACCCAAAGTCATCGTCATGGACCCACTAGCTGTGGAAGCTAGCTCTCCAATCAGCTAAACAGACTCAATAACTCCACGGTGAGGTCTTAGTGAATTTACTGAGGAATTTGTGAAACTGAAACAATACAACAAGTAAGTTAAGAAATACTAACACAGACACTCGTAAATGTGTTAGCATATTAGCTAATGCTAACAACACTATCTTAAATACACTGCGATAGCGCGTACAAATATGAATAAAAACACTCCTACAGACATCACACATGCGATGGTTTATGTAAGTATAAACAGTTTAAGTTATATTGTAAAACTTACAAATGTTGCTTGAAGTGATGAATGGAGAATCCATATGAGGAGAAACGCTATGGACAGCTAGAAGACTGAGCTGCAATTCTACTTCCGGTTGAAAGGACTAAATGGAAGGACTGTAGCACCTGCAGAGAGCGAACGCGTCCAAAAGATGGCACCATAGCGCAAACAATGACATACCTTATCACTGTGTTTGTTTGTTTAACTATTGCAAAGAAAAATCCATAAATTAGCCTAAACCATTTTATAAGCCTCAGGGTTCAAAATTTAGGGGAAAAAATAGCGGGGGTGTTGAGGTGTGTGTGTGGGGGGGTTGAGATGGGCGGGATTGGGGGGGCGTGGTTTGGTGGTAGTGGGAGTGTTTTTTTGATTGATTGATTGAGACTTTTATTAGTAGGTTGCACAGTGAAGTACATATTCCGTACAATTGACCACTAAATGGTAACACCCCAATAAGTTTTTCAACTTGTTTAAGTCGGGGTACACTTAAATTGACTCATGATACAGATATATACTATCATATATACTATCATCATAATACAGTCATCACAAGATAATCACAATGAATTATTTACATTATTTACAATCAGGGGTGTGTGGGGGGGTTAGGACATCAAGTAGTGGACATAGAGAGAGAGAGAGAGAGAGAGAGAGAGAGAGAGAGAGAGAGAGAGAGAGAGAGAGAGAGAGAGATCAGAAGGCATAAGAAAAAGTATCTGCATTTGATTGTTTACATTTGATTGTTAGCAATCCGGGGAGGGTGTTAGTTTAGGGTTGTAGCTGCCTGGAGGTGAACTTTTATTGCGGGTTTGAAGGAGGATAGAGATGCCCTTTCTTTTATACCTGTTGGGAGCGCATTCCACATTGATGTGGCATAGAAAGAGAATGAGTTAAGACCTTTGTTAGTTCGGAATCTGGGTTTAACGTGGTTAGTGGAGCTCCCCCTGTATATTGTAGCCCGGAAGAGTTAGGGCTGCATGGGATTCTGGGTATTTGTTCTGTTGTGTTTGGGTTGTGTTACGGTGCGGATGTTCTCCCGAAATGTGTTTGTCATTCTTGTTTGGTGTGGTTCCACAGTGTGGCGCATATTTGTAACAGTGTTAAAGTTGTTTATACGGGCACCCTCAGTGTGACCTGTATGGCTGTTGGTCAAGTATGTCTTGCAGTCACTTACGTGTGTCTGCAGAAGCCGCATACAACATGTGACTGGGCCGGCACGCTGTTTGTATGGTGAAAAAGCATACGCGACGGCAGGTTGTAGAGGACGCTAAAGACAGTGCCATCACGGCACGCCCTTAATATTGTTGTCAGGGGGGAAATCGGGAGTAATTCGGGAGAATGGTTGTCCCGGGAGATTTTCGGGAGGGGCACTGAAATTCGGGAGTCTCCCGGAAAAATCGGGAGGGTTGGCAAGTACGCTTATAGTTCAGAATTTAGGGTAACCAATTTTGTTTGGGTTTAATAAAAGTCTGCTCATCTTTGACCAATAAAACTCACTTCAAAGCACATTTTGTACTCTAAAAAGACAACGACATTACATTTAGGTTCAGTGTTTATGGAAAAATAGACTTCTGACTTAAAGTGAAAACATTTAAATAGAATACGACTGAAAGGATTTAGGAGGGGAAAAATAATTAAAAGCCCCTCCTAACAGAAGCATTACTCATTTGCAATAAATGGATGCTTGTTAGAGTCTCTAAAATGCCACGTCCTCATTTGCATACTGGAAGTGGAGAAGAAAAGCGCTACATCCTGCTCGTGTTGACGCCTCTTTATTTAAAAGAGCAACATGCCGCTTGTGCCAGCGTCACCGGGCGCTGCCATTGCCAACTGGCACACAGCAGAAGTAAGCAAGCTCAGTCTTTACATAAGGATGACATCATCCCCCCCTTTAGGCGCAGCAGGAGACTCTGGAGGAGGATTTTTTGGGAATTATTTATTATTACACAAAAACTGTCCTGGAATCACTTTAGGTAGTGAATCTGAAATGCTTACAGGGGACCCATTATGCAAAACCATATTTTATTAACTATTGTGTATTTAGTAGGGGTGTAACAATTAATCAATAGATTGATTTACAAAACCCAAAAGCAGTGAAGTTGGCACGATAAATAAAAACAGAATACAATGATTTGCAAATCCTTTTCAACTTATATTCAATTGAATAGACTGCAAAAACAAGATATTTAATGTTCTTTTGAAAATAATCATTAACTTAGAATTTAATGGCAGCAACACATTGCAAAAAAGTTGGCAGAGGGGCATTTTTACCACTGTGTTACATGGCCTTTCCTTTTAACAACACTCAGTAAACGTTTGGGAACTGAGGAGACACATTTTTGAAGCTTTTCAGGTGGAATTATTTCCCATTCTTGCTTGATGTACAGCTTAAGTTGTTCAACAGTCCGGGGGTCTCCCTTGTGCTATTTTAAGCTTCATAATGCACCACACATTTTCAAAGGGAGACAGGTCTGGACTACAGGCAGGCCAGTCTAGTACCCGCACTCTTTTTTACTACGAAGCCACGCTATTGTAACACGTGGCTAGGCATTGTCTTGCTGAAATAAGCAGGGGCGTCCGTGAAAAAGATGTTGCTTGGATGGCAACATATGTTGCTCCAAAACCTGTATGTACCTTTCAGCATTAACGGTGCCTTCACAGATGTGTAAGTTACCCATGTCTTGGGCACTAATACACCCCCATACCATCACACATGCTGCCTTTTACACTTTGCGCCTAGAACAATCTGGATGGTTCTTTTCCTCTTCGGTCTGGAGGACACAACGTCCACAGTTTCCAAAAACTATTTGAAATGTGGACTCGTCAGACCACAGAACACTTTTCCATTTTGCATCAGTCCATCTTAGATGAGCTCGGGCCCAGCGAAGCCGACGGCGTTTCTGGGTGTTGTTGATAAATGGCTCTCGCTTTGCGTAGTAGAGTTTTAACTTGCACTTACAGATGTAGCGACGAACTGTAGTTACTGACAGTGGTTTACTGAAGTGTTCCTGAGCCCATGTGGTGATATCCTTTACAGACTGATGTCGCTTTTTGATGCAGTACCGCCTGAGGGATCCAAGGTCACGGTTTTCAGCCTTGTCTTTTACGTGCAGTGATTTCTCCAGAATCTCTGAAACTTTTGAGGATATTACGGAGCGTAGATGGTGAAATCCCTAAATTCCTTGCAATAGCTGCTTGAGAAATGTTGTTCTTAAACTGTTGGACAATTTGCTCACGCATTTGCTCACAAAGTGGTGACCCTCGCCCCATCCTCGTTTGTGAATGACTGAGCATTTCATGGAATCTACTTTTATACCCAATCATGACACCCACCTGTTCCTAATTAGCCTGTTCACCCGTGGGATGTTCCAAATAAGTGTTTGATGAGCATTCCTCAACATTCTCAGTCATTTTTGCCACTTGGGCCAGCTTTTTTTAAACATGTTGCAGGCATCAAATTCCAAATGAGCTAATATTTGCAAAAACTAGTTTTCCAGTTGGAACGTTAAGTATCTTGTCTTTGCAGTCTATTCAACTGAATATAGGTTGAAAAGGATTTGCAAATCATTGTATTCTGTTTTTATTTACAATTTACACCATGTGCCAACTTCACTGCTTTTGTGGTTTGTAATACCAAGTAGCGTATAGTTCCAACTTATATCTGTCAGTAGACTCGCTATGGATTCGCAAAAAATGACAACATGGATGGCACAAAAATAAGACACAAAATGGCGCATCCTGCAGAGATGTTCAGAAAGCTACTTGAAGATGGTCTGTAAAACATCATCTATGTAACATTTTGACCAAATAACCACCATTACATGCTATGTGGACCACAAGGAAGTGTTTTAAATGTGGAAAACAAAAATCATATGACCCCTTTAAGGTAAGACAAGTGAGAGCTGTGTTCAGCTGGTGAAATCCAAATGCTACCAAATTCTGTGGAAATTAACAATATATACAAATATCACTGGTCGACTGGCTACAAATACATTTCAATTAGAGATGTCCGATAATGGCTTTTTTACCGATATCCTGATATTGTCTAACTCTTAATTACCGATACCGATATCAACAGATACCGATATATAGTAATGGAATTAACACATTATTATGCCTAATTTAGTTGTGATGCCCCGCTGGATGCATTAAACAATGTAACAAGGTTTTCCAAAATAAATCAACTCAAGTTATGGAAAAAAATGCCAACATGGCACTGCCATATTTATTATTGAAGTCACAAAGTGCATTATTATTTTTAACAAGCCTCAAAACAATAACAGTGCAATACTTTTTCAGAACATGGTCACTACTGCCTAGTTTCTCTTGTTATATTCTTATTTTACGGTTATATTTTGATACTCATTGTTGCTTTTTATTTTTATTCTTATTGTAATATTTTTCTATTCTGTTTCCATTTATACCCCCATTATTTACTTTTTAAATTCTATCTCAATTCTGTACACTGCTGCTGGAATTTTAATTTTCCTGAGGGAACTCTCCTGAAGGAATCAATAAAGTACTATCTATCTATCTATCCAAACACCAGCTTGGAATTTGGGACATACTCTCCCTGAGAGAGACTATGAGGAGGTTGAGGAGGGCGGGGTAGGGGTAGGGGGTAGCGGGGGGGTTTATATATTGTAGCTTCCCGGAAGAGTTAGTACTGCAAGGGATTCTGGGTATTTGTTCTGTTGTGTTTATGTTGTGTTACGGTGCGGATGTTCTCCCGAAATGTGTCTGTCATTCTTGTTTGGTGTGGGTTCACAGTGTGGCGCATATTTGTAACAGTGTTAAAGTTGTTTATACGGCGACCCTCAGTGTGACCTGTATGGCTGTTGACTAAGTATGCCTTGCATTAATTCGTGATGAGAACAGCCGGTAGATATGTGACTCGGACGGCACGCACGCAAAGGAAATGCCTTTAAGGTTTATTGGCACTCTGTACTTCTCCCTACGTCCGTGTACACAGCGGTGTTTTAAAAACGTCATACATTTTACTTTTAGAAACCGATACCGATAATTATGAAACCGATAATTTCCGATATTACATTTTAAAGCATTTATCGGCTGATAATATAGGCAGCCCGATATTATCGGACATCCCTAATTTCAATCATTGAAGATTTGACTGATTTATTTGGATTTGGTGTTTGTCTTTGCTCACAAACACATAATGGGACTGTCTGTGAATGTGGCTTGTAATTCCAAGATGTGCAGTCGATGTCATTAATGCCTACCACAGCTGACTTGGACGCGCATTATAATGCTGCAGTTTAGCAATATAGTGATTTATTAGATGTACAATGACATTATCTAAAATAAGCGCATCTTTACACTGAGAGTAACATTATTGGTTTTTTTTTTAATACGTCTCCCGCTGCACAAAATTTAAATAATGCCCTAAAGTCAATAACTGAATGTTCCCTTATAAAACATGAGAAAATGTTGCACATTTGAATGACACAAACCAAAAAAACCCCGTTTTACCAGTCCACACACAAACACTGACTTTTGCCTCATGGCCAATTATGCAAATTAGAGGATGACATCATTTATCAGTCCCTTTTACTCAAGGACTCATCGTGCTGGACTGTTGCTGGCACTTCCTCCTCACTAATAATAATAGATTTTATTTGTAAAAAGCACTTTAAATTGAGTAAACAACCTCAAAGTGCTACATTGTATTAAAAAAAAAAATAATAAAAAAAAATAAAAAGATAATAAAAAATAAATAAAAATAAAAAACATTAGCCAAATAGCTAAAACTAGTATGCATATATCTAAAAAAAAAAAAAAAAGGCTTTTTTAAAAAGAAGGGGTTTTAAGCCTTTTTGAAAAGCATCCACAGTCTGTGGTGCCGTCAGGTGGTCAGGGAGAGTGTTCCACAGACTGGGAGCGGCGTAGCCAGGGTGAGTTGGCTCTACTGCCCTGGTTCTGGCAACGCTAATTTATGCATTTTATTCATTCATTTCACATTACATCTAAAACTAGAATTATTCTCAATAAAATGTACTATATGTTGTGTTCACTTTTTGCGTATCTGGGATAAATGATTTGAAGGTACATTATTTTTTATGCGGAAAGACTTTGTACAATTCAGTTTGTCGGACTATAAACAAAATCAAAATCAAGGTAACCTTAGGACTGGGCGATATGGTGTTTTATATCGGTCGATATTGATAAATATTAATATTTTTAGGACATATCAAAAATAAGGACCAGGAGAAAAATATATTAAATGTTAACAGATTTATTTCAAATGTAACCTTCGTCTGATTTTTGATCCCCACAGCTATCGAGGCAGAAAGGAAATGTCAACACGACCACAGAAAACACTTAAACAATGTAAACAAAATTCTAAAATCCCACTGAACACTTAATGATTACCTCTTAAAATAAAGGTGCAAGCAAAAGGAATAGGTACAAAATGCTTAATAAAGTGTAACAAAATAGTGCAAAGTGTAAACATTGAAAAAGCTGATAACTCTTTTTGCAGGTTTAGTGCCAACAAGTTACGGCTGTGTAACATTTAATTTGGTCTGTTATTCTTATATATGTATGAAAAGGAATTTATGTTATGCAGTAATCATTTTTTAAATAGCATTGGACCCAGGTATTATTTTAAAGTGACACGTTATATTTTGTCGTTTATTTTATTTATACAGTCCCGCACTTAAGTCGCTACCTGCTGTTTTCGCGATGCCGAAAAGGGAAGGAACAAGGGTTGAAAAGAGACAAGCGTGCTGGAGACACATTGCTGTGTTGTGGAGCTTGAAGAAAATGGGAGTCTGCTGTTGTGGTGTTCTCAACAAAACTAATATTCTCTGAGCAGCTCAACTGTAACCCGCCTGTAAACCACAGCCTCTGAGATTGGTGAGAGACAAAATGATAGGGTTTCAGCTAAGGTCGTACACATTGGTCTGACTATTACTGTTAACCGCGGTTATCTTTATTATCGTTCATCATTACATCCCTATTTATAGTATAAACACTTTGTATGGTTAACAACAGACAAGGCTGGCGCATTCAGTTTAATGGTAAAGCCTATTTCTGACTACAGTTACACACTAAGGACAAACTGAAACGAATGCATCAGTGTTTCCCATGAACTGCCAAGATACCTGTGGCGGTGGGGGCGTGGCTATGGGCGTGGTCACCATGACATCATCGAGTAATTTGCATAATTTACTACAATATGATTTTCTCTAAAAAGGCTCAAAAAATGTATACTTACTAATTAATAATAACAGTTTTGTTTTAAACGTCCATCCATCCATCCATTTTACAATATAATTACAACACTTTATGTACATATTTATATACAGATTTGAACAATAAGTTATTCACTGAAATATATTTATTAATTGTGGTTCTTACAAAAAATATATCTTATAAAAATATAAAAGCTAAAATGTCTCTTAAAGCTCTGCCCCTTTAATTAGTGCATACTAAATCATTTAACTTTAGCCTACTACTACAACCATATTATTTACCAGCAACATAAAGTGAAACAGAGGCAGAGGTGTCCTGCCACAGTCAGTAACAAATAAACAGAAAACAGTAGTGGTGGTAGATAGACACAGAGCTTCATCAAACATCTGATCCACTGAACAAAGAGCTCCAAAAATCTTGATCCTACACTTCTCTTTTGTAAAGTAAATCTGAACAGCCGATATGGGCATCTACATCAACTATATGATTTGCCTGAGAAGCTGGACAGGACAAAAAAATAAAAAATAAAAATATAAAAATATAAATTTAAAAATTTAAATTTTTTTATTTTTTTTTTTAACTTTTTGTGGCGGCCTTAATTCTTTGGTGGCGGACCGCCACAAATAAATGAATGTGTGGGAAACACTGCATACATGCAAATTAGGCTCAGAAGTGTAGGAAAACAAGATAGAACAACTGGAAAGCACAGTTATCATTCATTTTTAGTTCAGTGTTAAGTGTTACATTTGAAAAAAATATATATTTTATTGGCAAACAAATGAAAATTCATCAAGTATTGACATTTGGTTTTGATTGATTGATTGATTGATTGAAACTTTTATTAGTAGATTGCACAGTACAGGACATATTCCGTACAATTGACCACTAAATGGTAAGACCCCAATAAGTTTTTCAACTTGTTTAAGTCGGGGTCCACGTTAATCAATTCATGGTACAATTGAGTACCGGTATCAATTACCAGATACTGGGGAATTGGTGGTATCTGTTCAAATGTGAAAGGTGTCCATCCCTATTCGAATCTGAGCATATTTGTTTCCATGCATTTTTTGGGGGGTTTACAACCCATTTTACACCTGAGCTGTGTGTGACAAAGGACATGCTGGGACCTGTTTTCAAATGTTTGCATTTGTAGGCTCCAAAAAGCTGTTGTCATGTGAGCAAACTGTTGAAAACAACTCTGCTTTATCGGATTTTACTTAAAACTGACAACAACGCAAGATTCTGGGCTGAGTTCTACCTGCATTGCTCACCCTTCCACTTGATTTAAAAACATCCTCAAGTCATCCTTTTTTTAGACGGAAAAGCCATCCAAAGGTCCACATATATGAGCGGTTATTAAACCTTTATGGATGTTCGTCACTCACTTCCTGGCTGCTTTATAAACCAGGAGCTTCTGGTCAAACTGTGACAAATGGAATCTAGGGCGGGACAAGAATAGCACCTAAATAATCCAAATTTAGACCAACACTTTTATATAGAACACCATTTTTCTCTGGTTTATCATTAGGATTCATGCATAATTCACTAAAACATGAAGGAGATGTCCTTGATCAATAGCAATGAAGACAATGAGTAATACAAAGAAGCAAATGGTCTCTTCTGAAAGAGAAGGGGGTGGTGGAAGTGAAACCAGTTTAGTTTCACCTGTCCCCCCTTCTAAACCGACGGAAGCAAACAAGTAGCAAATTGCTGCAAATTCGGAATGCAGCAACACTGCGGGATCTAAAAAAATTGTAAACATGTACCGTATTTTCCGGAGTATAAGTCACTCCGGAGTATAAGTCGCACCGGCCGAAAACGCATAATAAAGAAGGAAAAAAACATATATAAGTCGCACTGGAGTATAAGTCGCATTTTTTGGGGAAATGTATTTGATAAAAGCCAACACCAAGAATACACATTTGAAAGGCAATTTAAAATGTCTAAAGAATAGTGAACAACAGGCTGAATAAGTGTACGTTATGAGGCATAAATAACGGAATTTTACATTTTTTTACTGAATGAGACACCCAGAATGTACATGAAAGTAAAGAATGTGGGATTTACAATATCAACTATGAATGATAAAACACTGAATATTGACAACATATGAAAGTCACACCCCCTCTCGATCGACATATTTTACAATCAAGCGAAACGCAACAAACATGCAACAAACACAGCGAAATATGAACGCGAAGGGTAAAAAAAAAAAAAACCCACCTACAATCTGATATACCGTATTTTTCGGAGTATAAGTCGCTCCGGAGTATAAATCGCACAAGCCGAAAATGCATAATAAAGAAGGAAAAAAACATAAGTCGGACTGGAGTATAAGTCACATTTTTTGGGGAAATGTATTTGATAAAAGCCAACACCAAGAATAGACATCTGAAAGGCAATTTAAAATGTCTAAAGAATAGTGAACAACAGGCTGAATAAGTGTACGTTATATGAGGCATAAATAACCAACTGGTATGTTAACGTAACATATTATGGTAAGAGTCATTCAAATAACTATAACATATAGAACATGCTATACGTTTACCAAACAATCTGTCACTCCTAATCGCTAAATCCCATGAAATCTTATACGTCTAGTCTCTTACGTGAATGACATCAATATTTGATATTTTACGCTAATGTGTTAAATTTCACACATAAGTCGCACCCCCGGCCAAACTATGAAAAAAAACTGCGACTTATAGTCCGAAAAATACGGTACAAACTCCAAATATGCATGCATTCAGAAATGTCATGCAACAAAAGTCTTTCCCATACATTCATTTGCCCAACAAAAACATGAGACTTCCTGTTCGTCCACATTGAAATGGACCTGGTCTGCCAGAGAATAAGAAGAGGCCGCAGGAGGGAGCGTCGTTGCCAAATTATCGACTTTTGTCGTTATATTTACTATGGTCAGGGATAGATACCGAAGTTGGTACTTTTTAAGCACCGAGCAAATTCCGTCGGTACTACCAGGTATCGATTCACGTAAAATCAAACGGGGCCATATTTCGATACCTTTGTTGGTCCGGTTGCAGACTTGTCACTTTCAGTTGCAAACTAAACACAGGCTCAAGGAGCCAATCACTTAAGCAGCACTCAGGGCTAATGTTGCAATTTTCAACACCAACCAAGCAAGTATGCTTGATAGAAAAAGCTAAAATTTAAAGTAAGGCTCCACTCTTACAAAATGCGCTAGCTTGATGCTAATATACATTGGATTTGCCACAGAAAGGCTACTATTAGCATTAGCGATTTTACATGGCGATTTTAGCACCTCCAAATTTGGTAATGAAAACTACAACTATGAATGTTACAATAAAACAGCTGGTGTGTAATATGCCCAATACTTACAGTCTAAACACTTTGTAGGGTGCAACAGAGCACATTCGGCTTCATGGAAAAAGCTACTTCCTCGTTAGACAACATACCACTGTACAGTACCGCCATCTATAGTCTTGGAAGTGCAACCGCATTGCAAATGAGACTCAAATGTAATAAGAAAACAATACAGTTTGTAACAACTGGACAGCAGTTATCATATTTAGCTAATTTTTATATGTTAGATTGGAAAACTTTTTTTTAATTATCAAACAATTAACATTTATTAGACACACAAAAGTAATGACAATTGGTACCTTTGAACAGTGTTTTTCAACCTTTTTTGAGCAAAGGCCCATTTTTTGCGTTGAAAAAATCCGGAGGCACATCTAATCATTAAAAAACGAAACTCAGTTGACAGTAAAAAGTCCAAGCATGCATCAATATAGCTCTTGTCTCAAAGTAGGTGTACTGTCACCACCTGTCACATCACACCATGACTTATTTTGAGTTTTATGCTGTTTTCCTGTGTGTAGTGTTTTAGTTCTTGTCTTGCGCTCCTATTTTGGTGGCTTTTTCTCTTTTTTTGGTATTTTCCTATAGCAGTTTCATGTCTTCCTTTGAGCGATATTTCCCGCATCTACTTTGTTTTAGCAATCAAGAATATTTTAGTTGGTTTTATTCTTTGTGGGGACATTGTTGATTGTCATGTCATGTTCGGATGTACTTTGTGGACGCCGTCTTTGCTCCACAGTAAGTCTTTGCTGTCGTCCAGCATTCTGTTTTTGTTGACTTTGTAGCCAGTTCAGTTTTACTTTCCTTCTGCATAGCCTTCCCTAAGCTTCAATTACTTTTCTTAGGGGCACTCACCTTTTGTTTATTTTTGGTTTAAGCATTAGATAATTAGCTACCGGCTACTTAGGAGAATTGCACTTTTTTCTGGAATTTTGACAATTGTTCACAATTATTTTTTTATTTACTTTCTCTTTTGAATACATAAACAAATCAAAGTTTGGAGATACATGTTTTTTGTTTCTTTATTATGCATTTTCGGCTGGTGCGACTTATGCTCCAGAGCGACTTATACTCCGAAAAATACAGTATTTTGTTTTAGCAATCAAGAATATTTCAGTTTTTATCCTTCTTTGTGGGGACATTGTTGATTGTCATGTTCGGATGTACATTGTGGACGCCGTCTTTGCTCCACAGTAAGTCTTTGCTGTCGTCCAGCATTCGGTTTTTGTTTACTCTGTAGCCAGTTCAGTTTTAGTTTCGTTCTGCATAGCCTTCCCTAAACTTCAATGCCTTTTCTTAGGGTGCACTCACCTTTAGTTTATTTTTGGTTTAAGCATTAAGACACCTTTTTACCTGCACGCTGCCTCCCGCTGTTTCCGACATCTACAAAGCAATTAGCTACCGGCTGCCACCTACTGACATGGAAGAGTATAA
This sequence comes from Entelurus aequoreus, assembly GCF_033978785.1. NCBI lineage: Eukaryota > Metazoa > Chordata > Actinopteri > Syngnathiformes > Syngnathidae > Entelurus > Entelurus aequoreus. The sequence continues at coordinate 4,552,620 of NC_084752.1, forward strand.
CACGGTTACTCTGCCGAGTTCTAGACAGCACCGACACTCAACAACAACACATCATTTGCAGACTATAATTACTGGTTTGCAAAAAAATATTTTTAACCCGAATAGGTGAAATTAGGTAATCTCCCACGGCACACCAGACTGTATCTCACGGCACACTAGTGGTTGAAAAACACTGCCTTTGAGCACCTGTATCGATTCCCAGTTACTGAGAATTGGTACTGTATCGGTTCAAATGTGAACAGTACCCATCCCCAACGATGACACTCATTAAAAAAACAAAAAAAAACTGGTATTGATTTTCTCGATGTGCAGCAAGTAATGCCGTGTGCCCCTCCACCATCTAACGCTCCGTCTTGTTTACGACATAAAGAAAATAACAAAAAGAAGCGACAGGAATAGAGTTCATTTGTAGCTCTAAACATATTTGTTTTGCTTTTCATGTTCACTTTTTGCAAACGCGTCATGATGTCATTACGTCAACCCTGTGCATTTTTGTCACGCATGCATTTTATGTGCTTTTTTGGATCATTTCTGTGTTTGATGCATTTGGGCGTTCTCCGTCAGCCACTGTGCATTTTGCATAGAAGAGACAAGCGGAAGGAGGAGGAATTTATATAAAAACATTTAAAAAAAGAGGAAGGGGAAAGGGAATGATTCAGCATGAGCAAGCAGCACGGCCATGTCTCAGCATAAGAAGAACTAAAACAGTGTCTGCAGTGTTTTAAGAGATGACACAAGTGCTTGCATTGTTTGTGTGGGTATCTGTAAACAGCAGCAGGCAGGAACACGCCTGCTCCTCCAGCTGCCAGGCTTTTTGCTCTCTTTCGACAATCTTCGGCACAAGCGCTAGAGAAAAGTTGTTTTTGAGGCGACGGCGAGGTTGCAACCCGCTACACCTGGTCACGTGATCCCACCTGGCGTGACACCTGCCTCTATTGCACACGAATACATATTACATCCACCAACACAGCGTGATGACAATGTAATACAAAATGATGTCCGTCTGTAAATAAATAAATACATGACATCTGATTTAAAGGCCTACTGAAAGCCACTACTAGCGACCACGCAGTCTGATAGTTTATATATCAATGATGAAATCTTAACATTGCAACACATGCCAATACGGCCGGGTTAACTTATAAAGTGACATTTTAAATTTCCCGGGGAACTTCCGGTTCAAAACGCCTTTGGAGGATGACGTATGCGCGTGACGTCGCGAGGTCCACGGAAGTGTTTGGACCCTTTTGGACACAATACACAGAGCTCTGTTTTCTTCGACAAAATTCCACAGTATTCTGGACATCTGTGTTGGTGAATCTTTTGCAATTTGTTTAATGAACAATGGAGGCTGCAAAGAAGAAAGTTGTAGGTGGGATCGGTGTATTAGCGGCTGGCTGTAGCAACACAACAAGGAGGACTTTGTTGGATAGCAGACGCGCTAGCGGCGAACTCACCTTGACTTCCTACGTCTCCGGACCGCATCGTCGATCGCTGGAACGCAGGTGAGCACGGGTGTTGATGAGCAGAGGAGGGCTGGCTGGCGTAGGTGGAGCGCTAATGTTTTTATCATAGCTCTGACGAGGTCCCGTTGTTAAGTTAGCGTCGTTAGCAACAGCCTTGCTAGGCTTCGACAGGCGTCGAATACACATTAACCGTGTATTTACATGTCCAGTGTTTGGTTCGGTGTCTCCTGATAGTAGTATTGTTGAACTTCTGTCTATCCTTCCAGTCAGGGATTTATTTATTTTGTTTCTATCTGCATTTGAGACAGATGCTATCACGTTAGCTCATGCTAAAGAGCTTCGTCGATGTATTGTCGTGGAGATAAAAGTCACTGTTAATGTCCATTTGGCCTTCTCGACTCATTTTCAAGAGGATATAGTATCCGAGGTGGTTTAAAATACAAATCCGTGATCCACAATAGAAAAAGGAGAGAGTGTGGATTCCAATGAGCCAGCTTGTACCTAAGTTACGGTCAGAGCGAAAAAAGATATCTCTTGAACTGCATTCTAGTCCGTCACTCTAACGTTCCTCATCCACAAATCTTTCATCCTCGCTCAAATTAATGGGGTAATGGTCACTTTCTCGCTCCTAATATCTCTCGCTCCATTGTAAACAACGGGGAATTGTGAGCAGCACTACCGCTTGTGACGTCACGCTACTTCCGGTAGGGGCAAGGTTTTTTTAATCAGCGAGCAAAAGTTGCGAACTTTATCGTCGATTTTCTCTACTAAATCCTTTCAGCAAAAATATGGCAATATCGCGAAATGATCAAGTATGACACATAGAATGGATCTGCTATTCCCGTTTAAATTTAAAAAATTCATTTCAGTAGGCCTTTATAGGCCTACGGAAATGAAAATTTGACCTTCTGCCTCTGTCTCTGTCAGTCCTCTACACAGCACCCAGCATTGTCCCACCCACACAACCATCTGATTGGTTACAAACAGAGCTGTAACAGCCAATCAGCAGTGCGTATTCAGAGCGGTAACAGCCAATCAGCAGTGCGTATTCAGAGCGGTAACAGCCAATCAGCAGTGCGTATTCAGAGCGCATGTAGTCAGTGCTTAGCGTTTAGCAGGTAAGCATCAGGCAGCGGACTCTCCCCAAATGATAATAAACACCTCCCAGTCAACTACTAGTAACATCACTATGAGCCCGTTGATCTTCTAGAAATATAAAAGGCAGCTCAGTTCGCTCGCAGTCCTGGCTTGAGGTGAAGGCTAATTTGCTTTTAGCGTAACGTTAGCTCATTTTGCGGCGTGCGTGTATGTGTGTGTGTATTACGGACAGCAAAGCCCTGTCTGTCTGTTATTTCACTTGACCTTTTTCTGTGTTGATTGAGCTGTGTTGAAGCAGCAAAAAAGGACATTATGTTAAATGAAGAGTTTCTGTCTCTGATAGTTGATATAATAATGTAAGTGCATCATTAAGCCTACATGAACTCCATGGTGTTCAGGGATGAATAGTCTCTCCTATTGCTATTGTACCATTTTTTCAGCTATAGTTCCATGAATCATTAGTAATGCAGCAGCCTAGTTTTGAATGGCAGGGTCCCTGCTATCACATGTTGATACAAATATAACATTTACATAATAAATCAACTACAGGCTTCCCAAATGCTGTAATAAATTAAGCATGATGAGTTGACTTGAAACTGTTTAATGTTGCACTTTTTATATGTAGAAGAAAAGTTTTGTCATTTTATTTAATCTGAGCAACAACTTGAGGCAGTGTAATGTTGATTAACGTGGGCAGAATTATTATAGTGTTCCCAATGTTAAAAGGATAAAGCCATTGTTTACAAATTTGGTAAATAAATAACCAAAAAATTTATATTTTGTTGTTATCTTACTGTACCGAAAATGAACCGAACCGTGACCTCTAAACCGAGGTACGTACCGAACCGACATTTTTGTGTACCGTTACACCCCTACGCGGAGCTAAGCCCTTTAGCACCATTAACACTGGCGCTTGACAACTTCTAAAAAAAAAAAGAATCACATCAATAAAACAATGCACAGCAGGATACGTGGTAGTGGTCTACACCAGGGGTGTCCAAAGTGCGGCCCGGGGGCCATTTGCGGCCCGCAGCTAATTGTTTACCGACCCCCGGTTTACACATTCTGGAAATACTATTGTAAAAATAAAAAAGAACATTAAAAAAAGTGGAATGAGGTGAAATCTAACGAGAAAAAGTTGCAATGTTGACACAAAAGGCTGTTTTTTTCTTCTTTTGTCTTTCTTTATTTTTCTTTTTTTGCCATTGCTAAAAAAAAAAAAAAGACAAAAAATCCATGTTATAATGAATTATTTTCAGGGCTCCAATTACTTCAAATATTTCACTTTAAAATGTTTTATGTGGTAAATATTGCATATATTGTGTAGTAGCCATATAAAAACATCAACGTTTTCTTTGACAAAAGCGCATAAAACAAACAAAATAATAGTTCCAGCATAAAATGGACAGATATATCTGAAGTGGATCTCGTAACTTAAGTGTTGAAAGTAAAAGAAAAACCTAATAAAAATGTATCACTTCATGAGTGGGGCACCTTTTGGATCCCAAATATATTTAGTGATTTTTTATTTATCTTTTCACTGTGATTACTCAAAAATATGAAAGAATTAAAATCAATGGTGTCCTGCATTATTGATCTTTTAGGGCTCTAATTACTAAATACTGCATATTTCAGTTTTACTATAAAAAAAACCTAAGTTGTTAATGACATTAAAAAAAAGTTTTATGGCTTTTCTTTGTATTACTTTATATCAACTTGAAGTTGATATATAGATTTACTGTAAGCGTTTGATAATTTAAAAAAAATAATAATCTGACTTATTTTTTTAAAAATTTAATGACTGAGACCCTTTATGGTCCCCGGGACCCTAAAGGTAAAATAAATTTAAAAAATGCATATATTTTGTTATGGTTTGAAAATGAAAAATATCAAAATGGCCCCCACATGCTTTAATTTTTCCGTGTGCGGCCCTCAGTGGAAAAAGTTTGGACACCCCTGGTCTACACACATCTTGGTCATTGCAGCTTGGATGTGAGCGTTGTCAAGAACGTTCGCATGTCTTACAGAGATAATTAAGGTTATCGAGTGTGGTCCCTCAAAACAATATACACTACCTTTCAAAAGTTTGGGGTCACATTAAAATGTCCTTATTTTTCAATGAAGATAACTTTAAACTAGTCTTAACTTTAAAGAAGTACAGGGGTCACCAACCTTTTTGAAACCAAGAGCTACTTCTTGGGTAGTGATTAATGCGAAGGGCTACCAGTTTGATACACACTTCAATAAATTGCCAGAAATAGCCAATTTGCTCAATTTACCTTTAACTCTATGTTATTATTAATAATTAATTATATTTACACTTAATTGAACGGTTTAAAAGAGGAGAAAACACGAAAAAAATGACAATTAAATTTTGAAACATAGTTTATCTTCAATTTCGACTCTTTAAAATTCAAAATTCAACCGAAAAAAAAGAGAAAAACTAGCTAATTCGAATCTTTTTGAAAAAATTAAAAAAACTATTTATGGAACATCATTAGTAATTTTTCCTGATTAAGATTAATTTTAGAATTTTGATGACATGTTTTAAATAGGTTAAAATCCAATCTGCACTTTGTTAGAATATATAACAAATTGGACCAAGCTATATTTCTAACAAAGACAAATCATTATTTCTTCTAGATTTTCCAGAACAAAAATGTAAAAAAAAAATTCAAAAGACTTTGAAATAAGATTTAAATTTGATTCTACAGATTTTCTAGATTTGCCAGAATAATTTTTTTGAATTTTAATCATAATAAGTTTGAAGAAATATTTCACAAATGTTCTTCGTCAAAAAAACAGAAGCTAAAATGAAGAATTCAATTAAAATGTATTTATTATTCTTTACAATAAAAAAAATAAATGATTGATTTAAATTGTCAGGAAAGAAGAGGAAGGAATTTAAAAGGTAAAAAGGTATATGTGTTTAAAAATCCTAAAATCATTTTTAAGGTTGTATTTTTTCTCTGAAATTGTCTTTCTGAAAGTTATAAGAAGCAAAGTAAAAAAATTAATGAATTTATTTAAACAAATGAAGACCAAGTCTTTAAAATATTTTCTTGGATTTTCAAATTCTATTTGAGTTTTGTCTCTCTTAGAATTAAAAATGTCGGGCAAAGCGAGACCAGCTTGCTAGTAAATAAATACCATTTAAAAAATAGAGGAAGCTCACTGGTAAGTGCTGCTATTTGAGCTATTTTTAGAACAGGCCAGCGGGCTACTCATCTGGTCCTTACGGGCTACCTGGTGCCCGCGGGCACCGCGTTGGTGACCCCTGCTCTATACATTGCTAATGTGGTAAATGACTACCGTATTTCCTTGAATAGCCGCAGGGGCGCTAATTAATTTAAAACCTCTTCTCACTCCTGCGGTTACCAAAACCATGCGGAATGAGCAAGCATGCTCTAATTATTTTAAAACCTCTTCTCACTCCGGCGCATACCTTATCATGAAAAACACATTTAATAAAAAAAACGTTATTATGATCTTACCTTTACTTGTAGATGGGTCCATGTGCAGCTGCTTCTGATCAAAGGCAGTCTTTCTCATCTTTCTTCAATTTTAAAAGTCTCTGGAGATATTCCTTTAATTATTACCTCCTGCTTCGATTGAAAGTCCAGTTTAGAAAACGGTTTTATTTTAGATATGTAATCCTCCATGTTAAAAGTGCAAGCAAACAATTGCTGCATGCTTGCTGCTTGTTGTCTTCTTCTGCAGTACCTGTCTCCTGCAGTACTGGTAGTCGCAAGAAGGATCACTAGCGCCCTCTACCACCTGGAGGCGGGAGTCATTTAATGACTCATATTTGACCCGGCGGAAGTGCCAAGCATGCGCTAATTATTTTGCGAACCGAGTTTGACCCGGCTGTAATTCTAGGCAGGCGAATACTATATTCCCGGCGCCAATTCAAGGAAATACGGTATTCTAGCTGCAAATGTCTGTTTTTTTGGTGCAATATCTACATAGGTGTATAGAGGCCCATTTCCAGCAACTATCACTCCAGTGTTCTAATGGTACAATGTGTTTACTCATTGGCTCAGAAGGCTAATTGATGATTAGAAAACCCTTGTGCAATCATGTTCACACATTTCAAAACACTTTAGCTCGTTACAGAAGCTACAAAACTGACCTTCCTTTGAGCAGATTGAGTTTCTGGAGCATCACATTTGTGGGGTCAATTAAACGCTCAAAATGGCCAGAAAAAGAGAACTTTCATCTGAAACTCGACAGCCTATTCTTGTTCTTAGAAATTAAGACTATTCCACAAAATTGTTTGGGTTACCCCAAACTTTTGAACGGTGGTGTATATGTGTATTATTTGGTGGTAAAGTGGCAGAAATAAAGACGTGCAAGAAGACACTCACCAGCTAGTCCTCCTCCTGCGCCGCCATGGCCTTTCCTCTTCTGCAGGATGAAGTAAGGATTGGCTCTCTCCGTCATCCACAAGGCGCCGGCCAGCAGCACCTCTTCGGGACTGACCCACATGGCTGTCTTGTTTAGGGCGACATGGACCACAATTCTTCTATTATTATTATTATTATTGTTGTTGTTATGATGCTGTGGCGCCTAGAAGCTAGCTAGCTAAACATAAACAGAAGCGGCTAGCTGGCGTCGAAGTCCGAATAAAAACACAGCGACTATCAATTAAATTCTTCCTTTGAAAATAAAATAAAAGCTATTTTCCGCCCAAAATGTTTGTCCCTGCTGGCTTCGGTGTCGACGAGGCGTGTTGTTTGTGGACGCTCCGGAGCAGGTGCGTCTAATTCTCCTGACGTCACGCAGCGAAGACTAAACGCGATATACTCCCGCCCAAAAAAATAATCTACTAATATAATAATAAATGTTTGTTTTTTTGCCCCTCCGAATGAACAAAAGAGACGTTTTCAAGACGTCATCCTGTCAAGATGTGCGGACGTCTGATACTGACGCCGACCGGATACCGTCCTTCTGTTCCTCCGAGGGGGGTGGGCGGGGCCATCCGAACGTCGACACAAGCACGGTACGGTCGATACTTCCAGTCCTCTGTGTTTATTTTGTTACATTTCTGCATTGCAGTTATGCAAAGCTAATAACGTGGCGTATTTTTGTCGCTTTGTTCAGTTTTCTCGAGTTGATGTGTTTACTGTTTTGGTCACAAACAATTAAGTGGACGTGTTCAGTATCGGTACAACTGGAACTGGGATTACTTGGTTATCAGGGTCGGTACAAAATGTTTAGAGTATCGCCCACTGCTGACCTCCTCCATCCTTCCTTACGACGCTGGAAAGTACAGTAGTGACGTCACCGGCCTCAGAGTGGAAGTCAAGACAAAAATTGCAGTTTTGGCACAGAAAAAAGTAAAATGCAGGGTAGAAAATTAAACACCTAAAAACATCACAGCACATCATAGCAAATCATATATAGCTATAGCTTATTATAAATATATATAGGTTATATATGTATATATATACATATACATATATATATATATACATATATAGACATATGTAGACATATATATATATATATATATATATATATATATATATATATATATATATATATATATATATATATATATATATATATATATATATATATATATATAAGTGTATCTGTGTTGGCCCTGTGATGAGGTGGCGACTTGTCCAGGGTGTACGCCGCCTTCCGCCCGATTGTAGCTGAGATAGGCTCCAGCACCCCCCGCAACCCTGAAAGGGATAAGCGGTAGGAAATGGATGGATAGATAGATAGATATATATATATATATATATATATATATATATATATATATATATATATATATATATATATATATATATATATATATATATATATATATATATATATATATATATATATATATATATTAGGGATGTCCGATAATGGCTTTTTGCCGATATCCGATATGCCGATATTGTCCAACTCTTTAATTACCGATACCGATATCAACCGATACCGATATCAACCGATATATACAGTCGTGGAATTAACACATTCTTATGCCTAATTTGGACAACCATGTATGGTGAAGATAAGGTACTTTTAAAAACTATATATATAATAAGATAACTAAATTAAAAACATTTTCTTGAATAAAAAAGAAAGTAAAACAATATAAAAACAGTTACATAGAAACTAGTAATGAATGAAAATGAGTAAAATTAACTGTTAAAGGTTAGTACTATTAGTGGAGCAGCAGCACGCACAATCATGTGTGCTTACGGACTGTATCCCTTGCAGACTGTATTGATATATATTGATATATAATGTAGGAACCAGAATATTGATAACAGAAAGAAATGGGGGGAGGGAGGTTTTTTGGGTTGGTGCACTAATTGTAAGTGTATCTTGTGTTTTTTATGTTGATTTAATAAAAATAAAAAAAAATAAAAAAACAACAGATACAGATAATTAAAAAAAAACGATACCGATAATTTCCGATATTACATTTTAACGCATTTATCGGCCGATAATATCGTCAGGCCGATATTATCGGACATCCCTAATATATATATATAAATAACGCTCTAGACATATACATATATATGTCTATAGCTTATATGTATATATATGTGTATATATATATATATATATATATGTGTATATATATATATATATGTGTATATATATATATATATACACATACATATATATATATATATACACATACATATATAATAAGATATAGACATATATATAATAAGCTATAGACATATATATACATATATATATGTGTACACATACATGTGTACACACATATATACACACGTATAAATATATACACTTTTTACATACAGTACAGTATATATACATACTGTAAATGCATACATATATACACATACATATATGCACACATATATACATATTGATGTACACACACGTACAGTATATACACATGTACACACATTTACATATATACATATACAAACACATATACATATATATATACACATACATACATATATACACACGTATTTATATACACGTCACACATAAATATATACAATTATATACAAATACACATACAGTATATATACACACACACATATACACATGTATATACACATGCATATATACACGTAAATATATACACACATTAATACACATATATACACATGTACATATATACACATGTATATACATACACACATATACATATATATATACACACACACATACAGTATGTATACATATAAGTAGAAAAAATAGAAATATATAGAACAATGAAAACACTTAACTGCAGAGAGCCCCAGGTGTCTTTTATTTATAAATATATTTGTACAAGAGATTGCTGTAGAAAATATTAGTCATTATCCACACAAAAAGTATCAGACATCAGCATGTACTGTTTATATATAATACAGAATAGAGGAATGTATGCTTATGTGTCCTAAGACACAGCTGCAATGCACCATGGGAGGCATTATTGGACGATACTACCGAGGTACAAATAATTGGATAAACTATAATGTAAGATACACACAGAGCATGGAATGGAGATAATGTTGTTTTTTATATGTAATACAGAGCAGGGATCCAATTACGAAATTAATATTGATTTTTTTATTTTTTTTAAACACTACTGTCCCTAGTGGCTACAATTGGGAATTTTGACACTCTGCGAGTAACGGACACACCTACCTTTAAAAAAAGCTCCTATATTTCATCATCTAAACCAGTGATGTTACACGGGCTCCATCCAGGGGTACGCCAAAGAATCACTTGGTTAAAGTACAGTGTTTTATTTTCCTGTGTTCAAACACAGTGTTACTGTTCAAGCTGTGTGTTACAGTGGCTAAAAAATATTAAATATACTAGTTGAATAAAACCTCTGCCTTGTTTTTAATGAATACTTAGGCCTAATGCGCTACTGTATGTTAATGTCACGGTGGTATATGGAGAGACTAGTTTTTCACACGTGGTACTCGGTGAAAAAAGCTTAAAAAAAAAATATTTAAATATTACAGTCTTTCACGCTTATTAAGTACATTTCTAATGCAGTTTTTAAAGACCTGAAGAAATAATTACAAGCATACTCGGACAAGCAGAGAAAATAAATATGCGGGGATCTACTGTACCCATGGTCATGGGCGTGCACTGAAATGACCTTTGACCTGGGCTTGCATATACTATAAGACAGTGGTCCCAACCACCGATTGGTACCAGGCCACACAAGAAATTTAAAAAATATATATATATATATATGGTTTTTTTTAATTAAATCAACATAAAAAACACAATATATATATTATATACCAATATAAATCAATACAGTCTGCAGGGATACAGTCCGTAAGCACACATGATTGTATATCTTTATGAAAAAAAATAATAAAATAAAAATGGTGCTATTCATAATGAACAAAGTAATGACATCACTGCTCTTTAAAAAAACAGGAAATGGAAGGTGAACTTCTGCAGGGGAGTTTGTTTGAGGTTTCAGGTCCAGGCCGATAAAACTTTCTCCAAGCGTGAAGCACAAAACACTCGACACCTACGCATCATTTATTGTCAAGGTTGAGAAAGAAAAAAAAAAGAAAAATGTTGTGTGGTTTTCCTCTCCACGTGTACAGTGAGTGGGGCGACTTTCCAGTTTGCACTCTTGCTTTTTTTGAACTTTCAAAACAAAGCGTCTGAGCCTCCAAAGTCGCACACACAATGTTGAACAGAAATAATGTCAAAGTAAATTTTAAATTATCGTTACGTCAAATTATGAAAACATTTTTTTTTTTTGGTGATGTCAGAGAAAATGTGATGTTAGCCTTAGAACCAGAAATGGAATTAAGCAGATGCTAATGTAAAAGCACTAATTATACCGACAGAACATTACTTAGTTCCAACAGTACCTATATAACTCCACTAGGTGACAGTATTGCCCTGGTATGTAAATGTTAAGTTAAAGTGCCGATGATTGTCACACACACACTAGGTGTGGCGAAATTATTCTCTGCATTTGACCCATCACCGTTGATCACTCCCCCCCCCTGAGACGTGAGGGGAGTAGTGAGCAGCAGCGGTGGCCACGCCCGGGAATCATTTTTGGTGATTTAACCCCCAATTCCAATGCTGAGTGTCAAGCAGGGAGGTAATGGCTCCCATTTTTATAGTCTTTGGTATGACTCGGCCGGGGTTTGAACTCACGACCTACTGATCTCAATTTATTTGTTTACACTAGCAGTAGAAAATGGTAAAAAAAAAACATTAAACTGCTGTTAAGAAAATGACCAAAAAAAATGACATTAAAAAGTCTTGTGATTAAAAAAAAAAAAATCCAACGGTAAAATTAAAGGCTGAAAACGTTTTTAATGGGATGTAAGAATAAAAATTAGGGATGTCCGATAATGGCTTTTTGCCGATATCCGATATTGTCCAACTCTTTAATTACCGATACCGATATCAACCGATACCGATATCAACCGATATATGCAGTCGTGGAATTAACACATTATTATGCCTAATTTGGACAACCAGGTATGGTGAAGATAAGGTACTTTTTAAAAAAAATAATAAAATAAGATAACTAAATTAAAAACATTTTCTTGAATAAAAAAGAAAGTACAACAATATAAAAACAGTTACATAGAAACTAGTAATGAATGAAAATGAGTAAAATTAACTGTTAAAGGTTAGTACTATTAGTGGAGCAGCAGCACGCACAATCATGTGTGCTTACGGACTGTATCCCTTGCAGACTGTATTGATATATATTGATATATAATGTAGGAAGCAGAATATTGATAACGGAAAGAAATGGGGGGGAGGGAGGTTTTTTGGGTTGGTGCACTAATTGTAAGTGTATCTTGTGTTTTTTATGTTGATTTAATAATTTTAAAAAAATAAACAAAAAAACGATACAGATAATAAAAAACCGATACCAATAATTTCCGATATTACATTTTAACGCATTTATTGGACATCCCTAATAAAAATAATTTTTTTTTTAAACGAAAAGAGTAAAATGTTTAAAATTGTGTTTATTTTATTTTGATAAATGATAAAAGGGGATGGAAAACGATTAAAGTAAAAGTAAAAAAACTAAAATTCAAAAGTTAAAAAAAAAAAGCTACAAAAGTTATTGATGAGATGTAAGAATCGTATAAAAATATATCTAACGTGTAAAAATATAGAAAAATGGAAAATAAATTGAACATAACATAAATTTAAAAAATCCTAATGGAATATAAAAATTGTATAAAAACAAATAAATAGTATAGAAACCAAAACAAATAACATTAAAAAAAAAGTTATAAACAAATCCTAATGGGATGCAAGAATAGTATACATTATAAAAACAAATAGAGTGAGGAACAAAAGTGGAATGTGGGGGGGGGGGACGCGATAGTACAAAAAAATAAAAAAACACAATTTTTTAAATGTTAAAAAAAATCCTAATTTTTTTTTTTAAATAGAGAGGAACAAAACTGGAATGTGGGGGGACCTGATAGTACAAAAAAGTAAACAACTAAAAACAAATTTAAGTTAAAAAAAATACATCTTAATGGGATGTAAGAATAGTATAAAACTAATAGTAATACAACAAAACAGGATTTTAAAAAAAAAAAAGAGACATAGCACAAAAAACAAAACAAATAGTAAAAAAAACAGCAAAAAAAAATCTTAACGGGATCTCCAGTAAAGAGTATAAAAAACAAAAAAAATTCATGTAAAATGTAAGTGACATTCTCTCAACAGTGTTTCTCACATTGACAGTCCACTTCCACTTTCAGTCAAGTCACATCCACAAAAATGAAAATGTCTTTCTCAATCAAACAGCAAGAATAATTGTATTTCTTTTTTGACATCATTAACCTCCCCTGTGACAGCATCAAGACTTTTGTAAACAATGCAGAGAAGTCACTTACTCCGTCATCACACTGCTCTAATTCACTTTTTCTTTCCGCCGCCACATGAATCAAAGATGAAAAAAAACATATCTGAAGAGAAAAAAATGTCACTTTTGATATGCCAAAGTCAACTTATTGACATTTAATTTTTGACCGGAGAAAGTCAGCTGGCTCATCTGAGAGGTTTCAGGCACTGGGAATGACCACTGGGATGCTAAAAGATGATACATATCAATGACAAATGTTCCACAAAATATTTTAAATAATTTGTGGTGACGGCCATGGCACACACTTACTAAAGTACATCATAAATGACAGCAATAACATTTCACACACATGATAAATACAGGAGTTTGTTGTCTACAATAAACTAGTATAAGCCATTTATTTGTCAAGAACATGTGTGACTACTGGTTAATTAAAGCAGTAGCACCCCCTGCTGGCCAACTGTATGACTGCATCAACAGTTAATTTGCTGAGGTTTTACTGCATTAATTATGGTTAGAGTTTAGAATGACTTACAGTCAGAAAGTTATGATTTATTTATAACTTATTTTTCAAATAGTCAACCAAACTGCCTATTGTAACGCTCCGTGTTGGACATGATTTAAGTCTTCATCGTGTCCGGAAAATGACAGCTTGTCTTTTCTGTGGTATTAATGAGATTTAAAGGAGTGTTGTTAGTCCCATGTTGATGTGATAAAACCTCTTTCTTGTTTGGAAGATACATACAATTGTAACTTTTTATTCATGCACATCATAAATATTTATAAATTGTTTGGATGTATTCATTTATGTAAAATGTTCATTAAATGTAATTTTGCCTGACAAAAAGTGATTGAATGTAATATTTTGATATTTACGCACGCATATTTTACTAGAATACCCTTATGAGCATTACATATATCAAAATCAATTACCTACTGTACTGTTTACTTGTTGAAATACCCTTTACAAAGCTAAAAACTACCCAAACGACCATTTCGCTGCTGCAAAAAAATTATTTTAGGTAATATTTTGATATTGACACATCTCATCTCTGCATATTTGACTAGAATACCCTTATGAGCATTACATATATTAAAATCAAGTATCTACAGTACTGTTTACATGTCGAAATACCCTTTTTAGAGCTAAATTCTACCCAAAGATCACTTTGCTTCTCATATATATATATATATATAATATATATATATATATATATATCACACATTTACACACACACACATATATATATATACACATTTACACACATATATACAGTATACACATATGTATGTATACACATATGTGTATATATGTATGTATACACATTTGTGTATATATGTATGTATACACATGTGTATATATGTATGCATACACATTTGTGTATACATACATATATACACATATGTGTATATATACACATTTGTGTATATATGTATGTATACACATATGTGTATATATGTATGTATACACATTTGTGTATACATACATATATACACATATGTGTATATATGTATGTATACACATTTGTGTATATATGTATGTATACACATTTGTGTATATATGTATGTATACACATTTGTGTACATATGTATGTATACACATATGTGTATATATGTATGTATACACATATGTGTATATATGTATGTATACACATATATGTGTATATATGTATGTATACACATATATATATATACATCACACATTTACACACACACACACACACATATATATACACATTTACACACAAATATACAGTAAACACAAATATGTATATATGTGTGTATACACGCATATGTGTATACACACATGTGTATATATGTATGTATACACATATGTGTATATATACACATATATGTGTATATATGTATGTATACACATATATATGTGTATATATGTATGTATACACATATATGTGTATATATACACATATATGTGTATATATACACATATATATGTGTATATATACACATATATATGTGTATATATACACATATATGTGTATATATACACATATATGTGTATATATGTATGTATACACATATATATGTGTATATATGTATGTATACACATATATATGGATGTATACACATATATATATGTGTATACATATATATATACACACATATTTATGTGTATATATGTATGTATACACATATATATATGTGTATATAAGTATGTATGTATACACATATATATGTGTATATAAGTATGTATTTATACATATATATGTGTATATATGTATGTATACATATCAATCAATCAATCAATCAATGTTTATTTATATAGCCCTAAATCACAGGTGTCTCAAAGGGCTGTACAATGTGTATATATGTATGTATACATATATATGTGTATATATGTATGTATACACATATATGTGTATATATATACACATATATATGTGTATATATGTATGTATGTATACATATATATGTGTATATATGTATGTATACACATATGTGTATATATATACACATATATATGTGTATATATGTATGTATACACATATATATGTGTATATAAGTATGTATGTATACATATATATGTGTATATATGTATGTATACATATATATATGTATGTATACATAAAAATGTGTATATATGTATGTATACACATATATGTGTATATATGTATGTATACACATATATGTGTATATAAGTATGTATGTATACATATATATGTGTGTATACATAAAAATGTATACATATACAGTATCATGTATCAACTACAGAAAAGAGCTATAAGGATTATTCATCAAGTAGATTACTTAGAAGACACTAACATATTTATTAATTCTGGTTTATTGAAACTACAGGAGCTAGTAAAGTTACAGACAATATATGTCATGTTTAAGGTTAAAAGTAAAACATTACCAGCAAATTTACAAAAAATGTTTGTCATCACTTCTGAGAATGAAGAGCATAGAAGAAAAGGTCATTTCCAACATCAGTATTCAAGGACAACTTGGAAACAAATGTGTATATCAGTGGTGGGGGTTCAACTGTGGGATTCTCTTTACAATGAGATAAAAGACTAGAAATATATTTCAATTGAAAAAAAAATATAAAGACAGAACAATAAGATCATATGGACAGCCGTAAGTGTTTACATTTTGCTTTATATTTATTAATTTACTTGTTTTTTTTGTCTGGTTTTGTATCATCCCGTGAGGTGTATATTACTTTTTTTGTTCTGTTTGTACTTCATGAAGTTTTGCACTTGTTGTGTTTTTTTTGTTTTCATTATATTTGGATATATTTGTTTGGTTTGTATGATATCCATTGAATAAGACTACATATTATGTTGAAGGGGGCAGGAAAATATAAGATTTTTCTTCATCCTGCTCCTTCTCAGGCATTGATGTGCAAATGTGTGTTTAGTTGCTGAGGTTTAATTGTCTATCGATCAAACATGCACGTCAATGAAGGAGATAAATTAAAAAATTAAAAAATGTGTATATATATATCCATTTTCTACCGCTTGTCCCGTTCATATAATATATATATATAGTGTGTGTGTGTGTGTGTATATATATATATATATGTATATATATATATAGTAGTTATATCATGATTCAGACAAGGCACAATTGGATGTTGTCAAGGCAATTCATACAAGGTGCAACAAATAAGGCAAAACAACTGAACAATAGTATGCCTCACTTATTAAAAACATCCTAAATGTACTTTTACACACGAGGAAACGCGTGTCGCTAAAGCATGTTCCTGTTGGAAAGTGAGGGAATTTGCGAGACAGCGCCCTCTGTGGGTTCTTAGCTGATAGTTGGCCATATAACAAGCTTTATATTATTATACTTGAATAATATATAGGCGACAAGCTACTTTCTAGCCTACTTAGCTGTGCTTTCTTCCACTTGTGTATTGACATGCATGAGAGAAGCCAGCAGCTGCACGACATTTTAGTTGTTAACTACCAAAGGCTGTATTGTCTTTGCTATTCACTGCTTTTGATTAAAAGCAAAACAAAAAAAATATAATTATATATATATATATATACATATATATATATATATATATATATATATATATATGTAGATATATAAAAGAATAAATACATAGTCTAAAATTAGGTAAAGATAATATATATATATATATATATATATATATATATATATATATATATATATATACACACACAGTATATATATATATATATATATATATATATATATATATATATATATATATATATATAAGAATAAATACATAGTCTAAAATTAGGTAAAGATAACTAAAACATGGACTTATGTGTATATATATCAGTTTCCCATAAACTGCCAAGATACCTGTGGTGGTGGGGGCGTGGCTATGAGCGTGGTCAACATGTCATCATCGAGTAATTTGCATTATTTACTACAATGATATGATTTTCTCTAAAAAGGCTCAAAAAATGTATACTTACTAATTAATAATAACAGTTTTGTTTTAAACGTCCATCCATCCATCCATTTTACAATATAATTACAACACTTTATGTACATATTTATATACAGATTTGAACAATAAGTTATTCACTGAAATATATTTATTAATTGTGGTTCTTACAAAAAATATATCTTATAAAATATAAAAGCTAAAATGTCTCTTAAAGCTCTGCCCCTTTAATTAGTGCATACTAAATAATTTAACTTTAGCCTAGTACCACAACCATATTATTTACCAGCAACATAAAGTGAAACAGAGGCAGAGGTGTCCTGCCACAGTCAGTAACAAATAAACAGAAAACAATAGTGGTCAAATACAAATAAGGCAACAAGAGAAGTATCCTACACTTCTCTTTTGTAAAGTAAATCTGAACAGCCTATATGGGCATCTACATCTACTATATGATTTGCCTGAGAAGCTGGACAGGACAAAAATAAATAAATACAAATTAATTAATTATTTTTTATTTGTGGTGGACGTAATTCTTTCGTGGCGGACCGCCACAAATAAATGAATGTGTGGGAAACACTGTATATATATATATATATATATATATATATATATATATATATATATATACTGTGTGTATATATATATATATATATACATATATATATACACACAATATATATATAAATATATATATATATAAATATATAAAATAAGTTACATGTATTTACATTTAGATACAAATACATTTACATTTATATATACATGTTGTATATATGAACAAAAGTGTAATCATGTGAAGTCAACAGTCACACACTTTTTATCCATTTTAATTAATGGGAATATACAATGCAACATCATCAATATACACGTAAGGGTATATAATAGGAGGCCACGTTATAAAAAGTGAGCAAATAAGCAACATTAACAATATCTGGTGTGCATTAATAATAACAAAGTTGTGTGTTTGTGATCTTTGAAATATTCCTAGTTGATG
Organism: Entelurus aequoreus; assembly: GCF_033978785.1. Classification (NCBI taxonomy): domain Eukaryota; kingdom Metazoa; phylum Chordata; class Actinopteri; order Syngnathiformes; family Syngnathidae; genus Entelurus; species Entelurus aequoreus. The sequence continues at coordinate 4,571,393 of NC_084752.1, forward strand.
CTACATACAGTGTTAATAAATATGTACAAGAGCGGACTGTACTCAACAACAGCACCTTCAAATGACAACAAATATCCTGAAACTATGTCTGGATGGGGGCAATAAGACAAATTAAATATATTTCAACCTCATTAATAGGAAATGTTTTTGTCAGTGTACATTTTTTGTTAAAACCGGATTTTATTTTCAAAAATCTAACATAGCAGAATGCTTTCCACACTCCCAAGTTTCATCGGAAATCCACAGCAAATTACTGGCTAATAATTGACATTTCCTGTCACATACTGTGAAATATATCTTTACAGCAAAATGCTGCAACTTCAGTCGATTACAATAAAATGACGGTCATGTGCTGTAACTTCACATTGCTCTCTCGGGTTTAACGCCACTTAGTGTGCAACGTGATCAAATGGGTTTGAATCTACAGTCATTTGTAGTGATATTGACTATTACAGTATTTCACTGTGAAATAGAAGGGTATCGTCATTAGTTATTTGTTGTAATCTTGCAGTCAATTTTGATTACGGTATTTTAATGTGAAAAATAACGTTCAATGTTGTGAAATATTGGTACATTTTTACAGTGAGTGTCATTGTTGTCTCGGCTTTCAAACAAATACAAGCTCAAAAGGAGGGAATTCTCAATCACTTACTTGTTGTGGTTTTGCTTGAAGATGGCCAGGTAGTAGTGGGTGAGCGTATGCTATGTCAAGGTAAACCAACAAACTCAAAGCAGATACATGCGTCAAAACTGTTGGCTCAAACCCAAATCAATAAAACAAAACCAAAACAGCTTCACTTGAACGCTCTGTACTTTCTTTTCATTTTCCAAACTCAGGTTTAATACGGAGCGGTTGAAAACTATTTCTGCTGGCGTCTGGTGTGCAGCGAGCACACCTGTGTCGGATTGATTATCAAGGCAACGGGCCTGCATTGATTGCATCGCCGCTCAAAACCAACAAAAATGCGAGGTTTGTAGTATCCCTTTAGGTGGCGCCGACAGTCATTTTTCTAATTCCTGTTTGAACAATACTTCCAGATTTGTGGCCTATTTTGCATGAGACACACATGTTTTATTACTTTTTACTAGGGGTGTGACGGTACACAAAAATTAGGTTCGGTACGTACCTCGGTTTAGAGGTCACGGTTCGGTTCATTTTCGGTACAGTAAGAAAACAACAAAATATACATTTTTGGGTTATTTATAGAGATGTCCGATAATATCGGCCTGCCGATATTATCGGACGATATATGCGTTAAAATGTAATATCGGAAATTATCGGTATCGTTTTTTTTTATTATCGGTATCTGTTTTTTTTAAATTAAATCAACATAAAAAACACAAGATACACTTACAATTAGTGCACCAACCCAAAAAACCTCCCTCCCCCATTTACACTCATTCACACAAAAGGGTTGTTTCTTTGTTATTTATATTCTGCTTCCTACATTATATATCAATATATATCAATACAGTCTGCAAGGGATACAGTCCGTAAGCATTATATATCAATATATATCAATACAGTCTGCAAGGGATACAGTCCGTAAGCACACATGATTGTGCGTGCTGCTGCTCCACTAATAGTACTAACCTTTAACAGTTCATTTGACTAATTTTCATTCATTACCAGTTTCTATGTAACTGTTTTTATATTGTTTTACTTTCTTTTTTGTTCAAGAAAATGTTTTTAATTTATTTATCTTATTTTACAAATTTTTTTAAAAAGTACCTAATCTTCACCATACCTGGTTGTCCAAATTAGGCATAATGTGTTAATTCCACGACTGCATATATCGGTTGATATCGGTAATTAAAGAGTTGGACAATATCGTAATATCGGATATCGGCAAAAAGCCATTATCGGACATCCCTAGTTATTTATTTATCAAATTTGCAAAATCTTCCACCAAAAATATTTTTCTTAGTGTAATATTTGATGTGAAGTAATGGGAACCTTGGATAGGTCAATATTCATAATAACATTGATTTTGATTCAATATTATGTTTTGAGCAATGACAGTTTGAAAGAAAAAAAACAGCTGTTTTATTAGTCAACATTGCAACTTTTTCTAAAGGACATTTAACCTTTAAGCTTTTTTATTTCACTTTTGTTATGTTTTTGTTTATTTGAATAGTATTTTTAGAATGTGCCGTGGGCCTTTAAAACATTAGCTGTGGGCCGCAAATGGCCTCCGGGGCACACTTTTGACACCCCTGCTATAGATAATAAAAAATTTAATCTGACAAATCTATGGATAAAAAGCAGAACCTGGCGACGCATGTGCGTTTATCATAACTCTCTCTCTCTGTCTCTGTCCCTCCCTCACCAATGCTGCTGCGCGCACAATTTGTTTTGTTTTCAACCCCTTCTTAACCCTGAACGTACATTGAAAATACACGCAACCCTAACTCAAAATGCCGGACATTTGAGGCATTTAAGAAACTCCGCCCTGACAGCTCCGCAAAAGAGGACATGTCCGGTGAAAAGAGGACGTATGGTCAGTCTATCCTAGCCCGTTAGCTGCTAGCATGCCGTGTGTTGTGCCTCGGTGTGCATTGTTTACACAACGTGCGTTACGCTACTTAATATGTCCGTGTGGAAACTTGTTCGGTACACCTCCGGACCGAACCGAACCCCCGTACCGAAATGGTTCAATACAAATACACATAACGTAACACCCCTACTTTTTACCTTATAATCTTTAAGCATATGCACTAAAATACATATATTTTCTATTCAACCCATCATATTTTGGTATTGTCTCATTCCTAATGCAAAACAAAATGCTTAGTGTTTTTCGGACTATAAGACGCACTTAAAATTCTTTCATTTTCTCAAAAATCGACGGTGCACCTAATGTACGGAATAATTCTGGTTGTGCTTACCGACCTCAAAGGAATTTTATTTGGTAGATGGTGTAATGATAAGTGTGACCAGTAGATGGCAGTCACACATAAGAGATACATGTAGACAGCAATATGACGCCAGTAAACAACATCAAAACTTTAATAAATGCTCCATTGAAAATAAAGAACATTACACACAGCACTCAAAAATCTGCCAAAATGTTTTAGTATGACTTTGAAGCCGCACCGCTTGATGGATTGTCGGCGCATTGCGGCTACTACTACTATGGTGTGTGTACAAGGACCGCAAAATGGCACCCATTAGGAGACATTATCTGGCGTTTTGTCTTCGCAATATTATGCAAAACCAAGTTTTCTTACATTCTGGTACCTGCTGATGTGTATTTGGGATCTGCATAAGTCCTGAAAATGTGCCCACGTGCCGACACCGTAGTCGATAAGTTTCTTCTTTTTCACTATCTTCTTGTTATGGGGCATTCATCCTCCGCTGTTGCCATTTCTAACATAAAGTAGCGTCAAGTTCTATGGAAGCGCTAAAAACTACAGGTGTAGTGAGTTTACATAATTCACCCAAGGAACTTTAGTTATTAGGGAGTTCCGGTCGGATGTTTTTTCACGAGACACGTTTGCACTGGTGAGCCACGGATGAGGAGATGCTGCTCCGTTGTTTATTTAAGTAAAGTCTGAACGTCATCAAAGCAGTTAGCTCCATCTTTTGACACTTCTTCCACTCCCGTCCTTGCACGCTACATCGCTACAACAAAGATGGCGGGGAGGAGACGCTGTGGAAGGTGAGGCACGTAAATAAGACCCGCCCGCAAAACGGCGCATCCTGGAGCGACTGTCAGAAAGCAACTTGAAGATGGTCTGTGAAACATCATCTATGCAACATTTTGACCAAAGAACCACCATCACATGTTATGTAGACCACAAGGAAATGTTTTCAATTTAGAAAAAAATCATAATATGACCCCTTTAATGCGCTTTATAATCCGGTGCGCCTTTTGTATGAAAAAACACCTGAATAGACCCGCTCATCGGCAGTGCGCCTTATAGTCCGGTGCGCCATATGGTCCGGTAAATACGGTGTATAAATTGTTGGTATTATGGAATTAATGGAGCGTGGTCTATTCTGGTGGCGCTTGCGACGACATCACAGCGTCGCTCACTGCTAGGGTTGGGTATCGTTTGAATTCGAACGATTCCAATTCCGATTCTTTGTTTCGATTCCGATTCCTGACGATTCTCGATTCTTTTAAGAGGCAGGGTCAAAAAAATGTTTAGGATATTTTAAATGAGCTAGCTAACCTACAGTCTTTCTGAATGAAATAGTCTGACATTCTCCATCAATTTTAAATTCCATTAACTTTTTATGAACTTTACTATAAATTCCTCACAGGGCTGTTTTCAACTAGAATATAAATATCAAATCTATGAACTTGGATATAAATATTATAAATACATTTTCCCAGGGGTACACTTTCCTCAAGAGAGCTTTATTTTTGAAAACCTCATGAAAACACATTTACACACACAAGTGTATGATGCTGCAGGAAACCTCATGAAAACACATTTACACACACAAGTGTATGATGCTGCAGGAAACCTCATGAAAACACATTCACACACACAAGTGTATGATGCTGCAGGAAACCTCATGAAAACACATTTACACACACAAGTGTATGATGCTGCAGGTACTTAAAAATGTTAGCGTGCTCCCACTGATGGGCTAACCTGGTGCAGAAAAGCAAATAAACAATAAGAAACAACTTGCAAAAGCCAGTCCAGATTAGCAGCAGGTACAGTATAAAATCAGAGACAGTTCTTGTTTAGGAAAATGACCGCGTGAGCGTTCTGGACAGATAGTGTCTCCTGCTGTGGAAAATACACGTTCGCTGGGTGTGGAAGAAGCTTGAACGCATAAATAGGAGAAAGCGCGATCTGACAGCAAAGGATAAGTCTTTTGTTGGTTCCACCACCATGCAGCAGGGTCGTCAGACATAAGTATCGGTGGAACGTCCTGGTACATCTGCAGCTCTCTCTCCACTCCTTTCTTGATGGACATGGAGCTCTGTTATTTCGCGGTTATTTCGTTGTTTTTTTTTTTGTAAAGTAAAGCCACACTTTCGACCGCCGACGCCCGCTATCCATGCTTGAGCTTGACTGACTCGCTCGGCTATGCTAACACTTCCGGCGGTGGGCGCTTCTTCGTTGGTGCTCAGCGGCTTCTTCTTCCGGTTCGGGGGACATATTTTTTAAAAATGTATTTATTTTTTCCGGTCGGCGGACTGGGTATCGGAAATAGGAATCGAAATTTAAACTTTTGAACGATACAGGGAGAATCGGAAAGTTAGTCCCGGTTCCAATCGATACCCAACCCTACTCACTGCACACCTGAGTGCAGGCACGTTCACAATTGTAAAGATGGGAGTTACTGGCATGTTGGCGTGACAACGTTAGACTGTGTAAAACATAAACATGTTTTCCACAGTCTCCTTCTGGTGGGAATGTTGTTGTTTTTTCCTTGTATAATGCAAAGGTCCTTCAAGCCGCGCCTCCGTGAGTTAGGACGATTTCACAGTCGCTCAGGGTTTCGGCTCGACACGCACCTTTACCGGCCACCTCCAGGGGCGCCCCCTTGTAGGTGGCCACGCACTGGCCGTCTGTGCGCAGGTCTGCATGAACCTTGTCCCACACCTGGGCCGAGTCCAGCTCTCTGTCCGGTTTACCTGAAGACCATCAAGCAAGGGTCATGAACTAGTTCTTCGTAAGAAAACATTTTATTAAAGCAACAACAACAAAAAAATGTACAAAAAATACAAGTGTATATATCAGGCATGTGATTTTTTCCGGGGGTCTGGGGGACGAAGGCCCCCTGCCAGGTCCAGGGGGGGGACAAGGGGGGCGATGCCCCCCGAAGCTCCTGGTTTTTCACCAATTTAACATGCCAAAATTAACAAAGACAGCACCATTTGAAGAAAATATTTTAGTGTTTAAAGACATGAAAACATCATTAATAGAACATACATAACCCAATTATCCTAATGAATCACTGCAGGGGCGTCACTAGCTTTTAAGGACAGGGGGGGCTTAGCCCCCAGGAGATGCAGGATGCGAGCGAACGTAGCGCACGAGCACAAAACTTCACAAACGGCTAACAAAGACTTAGAAATTAATCATTGTTATTATTATTATTTCAGTGGGTTTATTTTCAATCTGTGTTCAGTACAGCAACAAACATGGGTTTGCACAGTGACATTTTGTTGGCAGCATCAACAAGAAACAATGACTTGCATGATCCTTCAAGATACACAGAAACACAATGAAAGTCATGGCATTAGCCTCTATGTTATTACTTCACAACATAGAGGCTAATGCCACCACTTTAGCTCACAATACAATAATTGTTTGTTCCCAAATATTTAGAAGTTGCACATATTACATTTTGGGCACATATGTGACTAAAATGGTTGTAAATTCAAGCCCTGGAAATATTACTTAATTACTTGAATTAAAGTAATATCTGGATTGGGATAATTTGGCTTGTATATAATATATTTATATATATATTTTATGGCAAGCCGTTAAGGAAATTAAATATATATGGAAGTCTGAATAGAAATGAGAAACTTTTATATATACTGTAAATAAGGAAGACTTAGAGTCCGTCTGCTGATCTGAAAAAGAGCCAAAGCTGTCAAAAAGCTGAGGGACCATCTTCAAAGTGCAATGCTGAAACAAATAATGCAAACAATAAAATGTAACTTCCAAGGCTTGAGACTAATGTAATCCCATCGTCCCGGGGACGGTAAAAAAATTGCACGCGACGAAATGACGGGACGATGGCTTTTAACCATTTTTTTTCTTTTTCTTTTTATGTATTTATTCATTTTACATTTTATATTAAATGTATTGGTTTTTCCACCCTCTGAAAATCCGATGAAATGTTTAACAAGCCACCCTATAATAATACAACAGCTATTAATCTAACAATACAATAAGACAAATATATTTAATTATGTTCTTTTCATTATTTTAACAATAGGCTAATATACTTGATATAGATTCTACAAGAAACACAAAACTTAAAAAATAAATTATTTACAATTGCAGACACAAGGTTCTTGTTCTGCAGTGCTGTGTGCTAATGTGCTTCGTACACCTGCAGGACCGCAAGCAAGGTCGCAGAGAAAATGCGGGCTGGATTTTGAGTGATGTGGGCATTTTCTATATGAACAAGTCCAAGGACCGCAAGCAAGGTCGCAGAGAAAATGCGGACTGGGTTTTGAGTGATGTGGGCATTTTCTATATGAACAGGTGGAATTTAAGTTAAGTTAAAGTTAAAGTACCAAAGATGTCAATGGATTGGATACCGACGCACTAAAGAGGCTCTCTACCTTACGCTGGGCGGTATAGCTCGGTTGGTAGAGTGGCCGTGCCAGCAACTTGAGGGTTGCAGGTTCAATTCCCGCTTCCGCCATCCTAGTCACTGCCGTTGTGTCCTTGGGCAAGACACTTTACCCACCTGCTCCCAGTGCCACCCACACTGGTTTAAATGTAACTTAGATATTGGGTTTCACAATGTAAAGCGCTTTGAGTCACTTGAGAAAAAGCGCTATATAAATGTAATTCACTTCACTTCACTTCACAAGTGAGGGGAAACTGAGTGAACAATGACAGTTTATATGATTATTTATTTAAACTCATATTCGGGCCACTTTATAATGAATATGTCGGCAAGTATTTGTTTAAAAAAAAAAAAAAAGTTTTTTTTTTGGTTTTTTTTAACACTAAATTATTTAGGGGGGCTTAAGAACATTTTATGGGGGCTTGAGCCCCCATAAAATAGGCCTAACAACGCCAATGAATCACTGTATATGGTTCAGTCCCAACAGTATTTAGTCACTAATATTTACATCTTGTGTTCATTTCACATCCACAGGTGTCACATCGATCAGTGTTATTATCTACAGTTTATTTACAGTATTACCACATTACTTCAGTTCATGTAATGTAAACATTTCATTCTTTTCGCCAAAATAGGATATATATTTATGAAAATGATTAAACATGTTTAGTATTGTTTACTCATATTTGAAAATAGGAAATAATAATAATGTGAGGACACTGACATATTGCATGAAACAAGTGTGAAAATATTTACCTTCAAGATTGTTACACCACTGACAATAGTTTCAACAGACTACAAAAGAACATAATATTACAAAATAGTATTATATGCAAATTTATTTCAAATAAATTGTTAACTGGAATCAATAATGCGACTCTTTGAATTTCTGTAATTTCATAATATATTTTCACATGGCTTTTTATTTTTAGAAAACCCCATTTATATTTCGCAAAGCAATAATTGGTTAATATTTAAAACAAACATGCGTATTTCGCAAGCAAATATTTTTTAGCTTACCTCATTATTAACAACCCTGTCTGCAACTGAAGTGGGCGGATCTTTCCTCTCGATGTCTACGGCAGTTTAAACAAAAGATGAAGTCCGTAAGGTTTGCTCACTTTCGGTTGACATCTCTAAGTACCAGCTAGTTAAAAGTTAGTTTTCCTTGCTTCAAGTTGTTTCATATGTTTTTGGCGTTTCGCAAGTACTTCCAAAGCCTTGAAACCTCGTGATCCATAGTCACTATTATCATGACACCACGTGCACAAAACCTTTCCTGGACGATCGATTTTCCGAATAAAATCACCGAACAAAGTCGTAACTTTCTTCTTCCCAACAGTATCAGTGATTTCCCTTTCCATCCAGTCCCATCGGAACTTATTTTTGACATGTTTATCAATTTCTTTTACTCGTAAAGCGTCCTTTCTCTCGAGAACCGACATTGTTTACATATGGAAAATGGCCGTAGTAACCATTATGAATGATGACGTTATTAACGTCATCATTCATAACAGATGTCCTGATTGGTCACAAGGAACATATCGACCAATCAACTACGGCGTAATATAAACTACGTCTCGAATCTTGATTTAGGGTCGGGAAAAAAAACGGAAAAACGGGAGATAATTTTTTTCCCCCCCGAGATTAAAAAAGACGGAATTCCGACTTTAGACGGAAAAATCACATGCCTGATATATGTTTTGGGTTGTTCAGGAAAAAAAAATACATATTTACTTACAATAGGTACCTTCAATTTTTATAGCATTTTTTTTTATAGCATTTTTTTAATAATATGTCAGGAGCAAAAATATATTAAAAAATATATTTGACATAAAATGTAATTATACTCATAAAAAAAATTAAAAAGGGACATTTTTACATTTTAAATGGGTATGTTCCGATCAGGTCTCATACTGCCCATTTTGATACCAATCATCCATGAGTGAGATTGTCTGATACTAGGGGTGTAACGGTACGTGTATTTGTATTGAACCGTTTCGGTTCGGTTCGGAGGTGTACCGAACAAGTTTCCACACGGACATATTAAGTAGCGTAACGCACGTTGTGTAAACAATGCACACTGAGGCACAACACACGGCATGCTAGCAGCTAACGGGCTAGGATAGACTGACCATACGTCCTCTTTTCACCGGACATGTCCTCTTTTGCGGAGCTGTCAGGGCGGAGTTTCTTAAATGCCTCAAATGTCCGGCATTTTGAGTTAGGGTTGAGTGTATTTTCAATGTACGTTATTATTATTATTATAACTAATTGTGGTTCTTACAAAAAATATATCTTATAAAATATAAAAGCTAAAATGTCTCTTAAAGCTCTGCCCCTTTAATTAGTGCATACTAAATCATTTAACTTTAGTCTACTACTACAACCATATTATTTACCAGCAACATAAAGTGAAACAGAGGCAGAGGTGTCCTGCCACAGTCAGTAACAAATAAACAGAAAACAGTAGTGGTCAAATACAAATAAGGCAACAAGAGAAGTATCCTACACTTCTCTTTTGTAAAGTAAATCTGAACAGCCGATATGGGCATCTACATCAACTATATGATTTGCCTGAGAAGCAGGACAGGACAAAATATATATATATATATATATATATATATATATATATATATATATATATATTTTGTCCTGTCCTGCTTCCATATATATATATATATATATATATTTTGTCCTGTCCTGCTTCTCAGGCAAATCATATAGTTGATGTAGATGCCCATATCGGCTGTTCAGATTTAACTATATATATATATATATATATATATATATATATATATATATATATATATATATATATATATATATATATATATATATATATATATATATATTTATTTTATTTTTTTTAAATTTGTGGCGGACGGAATTCTTTCGTGGCGGGCCGCCACAAATAAATGAATGTGCGGGAAACACTGCAATGGCACGACAAGAAAGTTACAATGTGATTTAAAAACATGACCTTTACAGCGACTGAAGGTGTCATAGTTTGAACCTGGAACTGATTATTTATATTTCCAATTAAAAATATTGTTTTGAAATATGAACAAAGCTGATGTTTTGCACGGGGGAGTTGAACAGTACCTAGGAGGCCCCGGAAGGTGACTCTATCCCCAGGAAAAGCTCCGTTGGGAGGGCTGAGGACCTCCACCTTGTCCGGCGACCTGACACAGACGACCACCGCCTGCGACGCCACGCCTCGGACCTGCGTCGGCTTCAAGTTACACAGCAGGACGGCCATGCCGTTCTGCAACTGACACACGGCATGCGCCGACATTAGTCGACGCAACATTTCATTTCCGTGTGATAGGACGCCGCACCTGGTTAACAGGCACACACTCGCTGACCACCGTCCTGGGATGGGCCTCTCCCACGTCCACGTGCCGCAAGTACAGATTGTCCGTTTCGGGAAGCTGCATGGTTCGGATTATGCATCCCACCCTCAGGTCCAGGCGGGAGACCTCCGCTTTGTTCGGACCGTCCGCAGCGTTGTCCGGACCGGAGGGCAGCTGTGCCTTCTTTCTTTCTGGCATCCAAGAGAAGATTAAATGATCATTTAATCGCATCAAAACTTGGTGGACACTTCATTAGGTACACTGTACACCACTTTTCAATACCACAGTTTCCCCGACATGTAGTTGCTGGGTTGCAATCACGTGACCTCGAGGCACTTCCGGGTTTCAGGCAATGGTCGAGTTTATTTACCTGCATCAGTGCATATTTTGAAAGGTTTACAGGCCAAAGGTTTGGACACACCTTCTCATTCAATGCCTTTTCTTTATTTTCATGACTTTTTATTTACATTGTAGATTGTCACTGGACTATGAATGAACACATGTGGAGTTATGTACTTAACAAAAAAAAGGTGAAATAACCGAAAACATGTTTTATATTCTAGTTTCTTCAAAATAGCAACCTTTTGCACTGATTACTGTTTTAAAGTACTAGGGATGTCCGATAATGGCTTTTTGCCGATATTCGATATTCTCCAACTCTTTAATTACCGATATCAACCGATACCGATATCAACCGATATATGCAGTCGTGGAATTAACACATTATTATGCCTAATTTAGACAACCAGGTATGGTGAAGATAAGGTACTTTTTTAAAAAAATTAGTAAAATAAAATAAATAAATTAAAAACATTTTCTTGAATAAAAAAGAAAGTACAAAAATATAAAAACAGTTACATAGAAACTAGTAATGAATGAAAATGAGTAAAATTAACTGTTAAAGGTTAGTACTATTAGTGGAGCAGCAGCACGCACAATCATGTGTGCTTACGGACTGTATCCCTTGCAGACTGTATTGATATATATTGATATATAATGTAGGAACCAGAATATTAATAACAGAAAGAAACAACCCTTTTGTGTGAATGAGTGTAAATGGGCGAGGGAGGTTTTTTGGGTTGGTGCACTAATTGTAAGTGTATCTTGTGTTTTTTATGTTGATTTAATTAAAAAAAAAACAAAAAAAAAAACGATACCGATAATAAAAAAAACGATACCTATAATTTCCCATATTACATTTTAACGCATATATCGGCAGGCCGATATTATCGGACATCTCTATAAAGTACCAATAATTGTCACACACACACTAAATGTGGTGAAATTATTCTCTGCATATGACCCATCCCCTTGATCACCCCCTGGGAGGTGAGGGGACCAGTGGGCAGCAGCGGTGGCCGCGCCCGGGAATCATTTTTGGCGATTTAACCCCCAATTCCAACCCTTGATGCTGAGTGCCAAGCAGGGAGGTAATGGGTCCCATTTTTAGAGTCTTTGGTATAGGGCTGGGCGATATATCCATATACTGGATATATCGCGGGTTTGTCTCTGTGCGATATAGAAAATGACTATATCGTGATATTGGAGTATACTAAGGCTGCAACAACTAATCAATTAAAATCGATTATTAAAATAGTTGCCGATTAATTTAGTCATCGATTCGTTGGTTCTATGCTATGCGCAGAGGTTTTTTTTTTAATTAAATTTTTATTTTATTTTTTAATAAACCTTTATTTATGAACTGCAACATTTACAAACAGCTGAGAAACAATAATCAAAATAAGTATGGTGCCAGTATGCTGTTTTTTTTCCAATAAAATACTGGATAGCACAAAAATGTAGTTTGTCTCTTTTATCCGATTATTAATCGAAGTAATAATCGACAGATTAATCGATTATCAAATGAATAGTTAGTTGCAGCCCTAGAGTATACGTTCTCACGCAGTTGCTTTTAGCTGCGGGCATTACACTACAGGCGTTTCTCACTCTTTGTTGTCTCCTTCTCACAGAGACTTAAACAAGCGCACCTTCTTACATACGTCTAGGGCTGCAACAACTAATTGATTAAAATCGATTATAAAAATAGTTGGCGATTAATTTAGTCATCGATTCGTTGGATCTATGCTATGCGCATGCGCAGAGGCAATTTTTTATTTTTTTGTAATTTTTTTTATTTTTTATGAACCTTTATTTATAAACTGCAACATGTACAAACAGCTGAGAAAAAATAATCAAAATAAGTATGTTGCCAGTATGCTGTTCTTTTCAATAAAATACGGGAAAGGATAGAAATGTAGTTTGTCTCTTTTATCCGATAATTAATCGAAGTAATAATCGACAGATTAATCGATTATCAAATTAATCGTTAGTTGCAGCCCTACATACGTCACATATGTATACGCCCGGGCGGAGCAGAGAGGTAGCGGCATTGGTAACGTTAGCTGTCGTGCGAGTGGTAATACGAGAGAAAGAAGGTGCGAATCTGGTAACAAACGAAGGAAGAATTAATTCCCAAGAAAAACAGCAGGGGGTCCATCGTCTGGCGGTGGTTTGGCTTCAAGTGGGAATATGTCGAACAGACAACCGTAATTTGTCAAGTGTGGGGCAGAAGTGTTGCTACAAAAAGTAGCACCACTGCTAATATGTAGCATCATTTGAAAAGTCACCCGCTAAAGAATGAAGAGTGCTTACTCCGCATGTCAACATCTCCGTTCGGTGCCACACCAACAAAATGCCCAAGCAACCATTTCCACATCAACACCGTATGAAACAAATAGTCAACAACAGAAGGAGATAACGTCCGCAGGAACCTACCACATAGCGAAGGATGTACACTATTTGATTTGCTATTATGCAGCTCATTTTTATTTGACACTTATTGAAATATCTCGTGTGACATCATGCACAAAAGTGCACTTTATTTGTTTTAAACTATTGTAGTGGCGTTCTGTACAAAAAGTGCACTTTAATTTAGTGTTGTTTTGATATGTCATCTTAGTGACATCATGCACAAAAGTGCACTAATAGCTTGTTTTAAAATGTCTCTGACAATCTTGCACTTTCTGTTTTGGAAATGACATGAATGTTTGTGCCACTGCTTAATAACTGTTTCATAAATACACTTTTGCTAAATTGACTTAGTTGTGATTTCCCTCTCTGCATGAAAGTTTAAAATGAGCTAGGGCTGCAACAACTTATCGATTAAATCGATTATTAAAATAGTTGCCGATTAATTTAGTCATCGATTCGTTGGAGCTATGCTATGCGCAGAGTTTTAAAAAAAAAATATTTTTAATTAAAAAATTTTTTTTTTAAATAAACCTTTATTTATAAACCAACATTTACAAACGGCTGAGAAACAATAATCAAAATAAGTATGGTGCCAGTATGCTGCTTTTTTTCAATAAAATACTGGATAGGATAGAAACGTAGTTTGTCTCTTTTATCCAATTATTAATCAGAGTAATAATCGACAGATTAATCGATTATCAAATTAATCGTTAGTTGCAGCCTTAAAATGAGCATATATTAATGCAGTATGAAGAAGAATGTTTTAATGTAGACACATAGAATCATCATACTGCTGTGATTATATGCATCAAGTGTTCATTCAAGGCTAAGGCAAAATATCAAGATATATATCGTGTATCGTGACATGGACTAAAAATATCGAGATATTAAAAAAAGGCCATATCGACCAGCCCTACTTTGGTATGACTCGGCCGGGGTTTGAACTCACAACCTACCGCTCTCAGGGCGGACACTCTAACCACTAGGGCTCGGCTTTCTCTCGATGAGCTTCAACAGGTAGTCACCTGAAAGGGTTTTCACTTCACAGGAGTGCATAGTTTTGACAATATTTACATTGTAGATTGTCACCGAAGGCAATCTACAATGTAAATAGTCAGGAAAATAAAGAAAACACATTGAAATGAGAAGGTGTGTCCAAAAAAAGCATAGACGAACATCTAACAGAACTTGGGTCTGAAATTGTTGAACGTTCGGGAGAGGCCGTGTCGAATATGCTTACGGTGCTTTCGCTTGATAGGGAAACTCAAAAACACTGTGTCCACTTTTAAAAGATGGCAAAAAACTGAAGAAGAACCGAGTTCTGAACAGTCATCTCCTTCGGCGACATCACAGAGTGCAAAGGTGTCTGTCGCACAGAAACGGGACAACGAAATTGTGTCCCCATCCCGACACCTACTGCTCCCCCAGCTCTTAAACGCCGACTGAAATAATTTTTATTTATTTAAACGGGAATAGCAGATCCATTCTATGTGTCATACTTGATCATTTCGCGATATTGCCATATTTTTGCTGAAAGGATTTAGTATAGAACGACGACGATAAAGTTCGCAACTTTTGGTCGCTGATAAAAAAAAGCCTTGCCTGTAGCGGAAGTAGCGTGACGTCACAGGAGCTAGTATTCCTCACAATTCCCCGTTGTTTACAATGGAGCGAGAGAGATTTGGACCGAGAAAGCGACGATTACCCCATTAATTTGAGCGAGGATGAAAGATTCGTGGATGAGGAACGTTAGAGTGAAGAACTAGAGAAGCAGTGCAGGGTGTATCTTTTTTCGCTCTTACCGTAACTTAGGTACAAGCTGGCTCATTGGATTCCACACTTTCTCCTTTTTCTATTGTGGATCACGGATTTGTATTTTAAACCACCTCGGATACTATATCCTCTTGAAAATAAGTCGAGAACGCGAAATGGACATTCACAGTGACTTTTATCTCCATGACAATACATCATCGAAGCTCTTTAGCTACTGAGCTAACGTGATAGCATCTGGCTCAAATGCAGATAGAAACAAAATAAATAAATCCCTGACTGGAAGGATAGACAGAAGATCAACAATACTATTAAACCATGTACATGTAGCTACACGGTTAATAATTCTCAGCCTGGCAAAGCTTAACAATGCTGTTGCTAACAACACTGAAGCTAACTTAGCAACCGGACCTCACAGAGCTATGATAAAAACATTAGCGCGCCACCTACGCCAGCCAGCCCTCATCTGCTCATCAACACCCGTGCTCACCTGCGTTCCAGCGATCGACAGCGCGACGAAGGACTTCACCCGATCACAGATGTGGTTGGCGGCTAGCATCGGCTAGCGCGTCTGCTATCCAAGTAAGTACTCCTTGTTGTGTTGCTACAGCCAGCCGCTAATACACCGATCCCACCTACAACTTTCTTCTTTGCAATCTCCATTGTTCATTAAACAAATTGCAAAAGATTCACCAACACAGATGTCCAGAATACTGTGGAATTGTTCGATGAAAACAGAGCAGTTTGTATGGTGACACATTGGGTACGAATACTTCCGTTGCCGCCGTGACGTCACGCGCATACGTCATCATACATAGACGTTTCCAACCGGAAGTTTAGCGGGAAATTTAAAATGTCACTTTATAAGTTAACCCGGCCGTATTGGCATGTGTTGCAATGTTAAGATTTCATCATTGATATATAAACTATCAGACTGCGTGGTCGCTAGTAGTGGCTTTCAGTAGGCCTTTAAACTGCTGAGGCCAACAAGTGAAACCAGAGCACGACAAAGTGTTACTGAGGTAAGTCAAAATCGTGAATGGTAAGACATGCAGTAGCTAATGATGTGCAATGTAAGCACAATATGAACAGTCTTTTCATCTTTTCTAAAGAATTAATATTCGATAGATTCGACAAAACAGTTGCAATAGCGGAATCAATTACATGATTGTTGCCATTGTTGTTTGAATCAAACGGCCGCTTCGGCGCTACGTCACATCTATGAAATCCTGCCCAACAATGGTTCATTATTTTTTTGTTATCTTGAATGGGTTTGCATTGAGGTGGGCGGGGTTGGGGGTAGCGGGGGTGTATATTGTAGAGTCCCGGAAGAGTTAGTGTTGCAAGGGGTTCTGGGTATTTGTTCTGTTGTGTTACGGTGCGGATGTTCTCCTGAAATGTGTTTGTCATTCTTGTTTGGTGTGGGTTCACAGTGTGGCGCATATTTGTAACAGTGTTGTTTAAACGGCCACCCTCAGTGTGACCTGTATGGCTGTTGATCAAGTATGCCTTGCAATCGCCTGTGTGTGCGTAAAAGCCGCATATATTATGTGTCTGGGCTGTTGGTATGGAGGAAAAGCGGATGCTATAGGCCAGTGCCTTAAAGGCACGCCCCCAATATTGTTGTACGGGTGGAAATGGGGAGAATGGTTGCCCCGGGAGATTTTCGGGAGGAGCACTGAAATTCGGGAGTCTCCCGGGAAAATCGGGAGGGTTGGCAAGTATGAGGTACACAGAACATCAGAGGGTCAAATGTGCGAGAAAATGAGAGCAGCCAGTGTTGACAAACAATGTTGCAACCTTGTGTGGGAAGCGCGGGTGCAGAAACACAAAAGAAGAATCCCTGTGGGATGCAGAAACCGGCAGAGAAATTTTCCATGCAACGTTCATATTGTCGTTACTCAGCCAGCGTTTGTGAGTCTGATGGACCCGTTGCATTTTGTGGCTTTTTAATGCCTCACAATCAAACACTTTTATGTTAAAATACTGAACAGATGTTTATTGGGATAAGGTAAACATCTGTTCAGTATTTTATAGGAGTGTAACGGTACGTGTATTTGTATTGAACCGTTTCGGTACGGGGGTTTCGGTTCGGTTCGGAGGTGTACCGAACGAGTTTCCACACGGACATATTAAGTACCGTAGCGCACTTTGCGTAAACAATGCACACCGAGGCACAACACACGGCATGCTAGCAGCGACCGGGCTGTGTCACGCCAAATTTCTTCCCCCTACAAACCCCCCCCCATTTACTTGCGGGGCTGCGTCCAATAAAATCACAAAGTTGCCGGGGGGTCCTTAACCGGCACGCGACTGTCCTGTTTCGCGCCTGTACAAAAAAAAACAATAATCGATTTCTTCAGATTCCAGCAGTTAAGATCTCCCGTTTGGGAACACTTCGGTGCGATACAACAATGGCGGACGGAGGTTTGCCGACATTGTTCAGCAGCTGCTTCTGACAACACGTCAAACATGCTAACCCATTTTGAAGCGTCACCACCGCATTCAAGCAGCCTCTCCTCGGCGAGTCAGGCAGGGCTAAAGCAATAACAAATGTTTTTATAGCAGCAGATATTAGTCCATATTGCGTTAGAAACTAGATTTTGACCCACTTCTATGGTGGAAGAACGATGAGCCCATATATCCTCTTACTGCCAAGTTAGCCAGGCTATGGGGGGGCGGGGGGGGGGGGCTGAGTTGACTTGAAACTGTTTAATGTTGCACTTTTTATATGTAGAAGAAAAGTTTTGTCATTTTATTTAATCTGAGCAACAACTTGAGGCAGTTTAATGTTGATTAAACCGGTTGAAAAACTTATTGGGGTGTTACCATTTAGTGGTCAATTGTACAGAATATGTACTGTACTGTGCAATCTACTAATAAAAGCCTCAATCAATCAATCAAAAAAAGCACTTAATATGTAGAAAGGTTTTGTTATGAAACCAATTCTGAGCCTTATCTTATTTAGTTTTTATTTTATATATGTTGACCACATTAACCCTGGCAATGGACCCTGTGTGTATATGTATGTTATGCCATTGTTTACACATTTGGTAAATAAAAAACCAAAAAATGTATATTTTGTACCGAAAATGAACCGAACCGTGACCTCTAAACCGAGGTACGTACCGAACCGACATTTTTGTGTACCGTTACACCCCTAATATTTTAACATAAAAGTGTTTGATTGTGAGGCATTAAAAGCCACAAAATGCAAGGGGTCCATCAGACTCACAAACGCTGGCTGAGTAACGACAATATGAACATTACACAAGGGTTAAGCACCCGAACGAACCCTGAAACAACATGGCGTCGCCTGTTTATGGTAACTCAGGGGTGTCCAAAGTACGGCCAATTTGAAGACTTCAAATTGGCCCTCATGAGTTTAATAAAAAATCTTATATTCATTTTAAAAGTATAACAATTTAAATGCTGCTATTTTGACGCAATCTAGGGGACAACATGCTTTTTTCTTGGTCAAAGACTTCTTATGTTTGGAATGTGCAGCATCTATTTATATGACCGAATGCAAACAACCTTCTCTCGTCATGGTGCAAAAAAAAAATCTAAAAAATCCAATCAACACAAAATGTAAACAGACATGGTCGCTGAACTTTGTGGATATTATGAAAAACATCCAATCACCATAAAAATACAATTACACCCATTTAAATCCATTACAAAGCATGATGGGAAAATGCTTAACACTCTCCAAACTTATCCATGTTTGGTGCATTTTAGCTGCTTGATCATTCTGATTGATTACAAAACTTTAAGGAGGTTGTCACGGAAATAAATAAGGTAGAAGTCAAACTTTTGCATACTCTTAATATCCAATTATATTAATATAGTGTGTATATATATATATATATATATATATATATATATATATATATATATATATAGTTGTTACTTTACATGCAGTCGGCTTTCGGCCCTCAACCACATTTTTTAAGCCCAATGCGGCCCCCAAGTCAAAATGTTTGGACACCCCTGTGGTAACTAAAGCTCCTAAATGAGACAAAGCCTGGTTATTTGTCTTTAAAGAGACTTTTGAGATGTTGGACGCTAGGCCCTGAACCCACCTCTGGCCTTGCCTTCGGTGGACCCCCGCCGGCGGAGCCCCATCTCTCGCAGCTCCCTGCTCACCGTGGCCTTGCTGACTTTGGCCCCCGACGCTCGCTGGAACTCGCAGGTGAGAGCCTGCAGGGAGGGGAAGGTGTGCTCCTGGGCCAGGCTCTCCAGGACCTGCCGGTGCTCCTCCTTGAGTATGTGCGGGCGGCCGCAGCGGGGGAGCGGACACGTCCTGCCCTCCCGCTTCCATTGTAGCACTACGTTGCTGACGGTGGAGCGCGGCAGGTTTAAGAGGTTCGCAATCTCCCGCAGGGTCTTCTTACACATGTGGCAGCCGACCACGATGCCCCGCTGGAAGTCGCTCAGCTCCCGGCTGCGACCCATTGCGGCCAGACGGTGGACGTCGACTCCCGGATAAAATGGGCCAGGAAACAACCGCCGCTTTCTTCTTCTTCTTCTTCAGTTTATGGCGCGTCGCCACCAACGTTATAGGTGCCTACCGCCACCTACTGTACTGGAGTGTGCATCCTCAGAGTGAGTACTAACTTGGGTCAGTGTTTTTCAACCTTTTTTGAGCCAAGACACTTTTTTTTTTTCCATTAAAAAAATCCGGAGGCACACAACCAGCTGAAAACATTAAAAAATTAAACTCGGCAGCCGATATTGACAGTAAAAAATTAGAGATGTCGATATATGCGTTAAAATGTAATATCGGAAATGACCTGTATCGGTTTTTTTTATTATCGGTATCGTTTTTTTAAAATTTTTTTTAATTAAATCAACATAAAAAACACAATATACACTTACAATTAGTGCACCAACCCAAAAAAACTCGCTCCCCATTTACACTCATCCACACAAAAGGGTTGTTTCTTTCTGTTATTAATATTCTGCTTCCTACATTATATATCAATATATATCAATACAGTCTGCAAGGGATACAGTCCGTAAACACACATGATTGTGCGTGCTGATGGTCCACTAATAGTACTAACCTTTAACAGTTAATTTCACTAATTTTCATTCATTACTAGTTTCTATGTAACTGTTTTTATATTGTTTTACTTTCTTTTTTATTCAAGAAAATGTTTTTAATTTATTTATCTTATTTTATTTTATTCATTTTTTTTAAAAAGTACCTTATCTTCACCATACCTGGTTGTCCAAATTAGGCATAATAATGTGTTAATTCCACGACTGTATATATCGGTTGATATCGCTATCGGTTGATATCGGTATCGGTAATTAAAGAGTTGGACAATATCGGCATATCGGATATCGGCAAAAAGCCATTATCGGACATCCCTAATCATAATATAATATTTGTTTTATTATTAGTGATGGTTAAAGTGTAAATATATGTAATTGTACGCAGTATATTTATTTTTGTAATACATTTATTAAAAAAAGATAAGGTACTTTATTTCCACATATTATTTCCACGCTTTCGGGGGCTACACAAATTGATGTGGCAGACCAGATCTGGCCCCCCCCCGGGCCTCGAGTTTGACACCCGTGCCCTATAAAATGGAAAACCCAAAGAGTACTAAAGATCACTTTTGTGATTACGGCTCCCTAATTCAGGGGCAAAACAACTCTTTCATTTTCGAAATGATTTAGGTCACGTCAGAATGGAACCAATCCCATCCAGCCATCCATTTTCTACCGCTTATTCCCTTCGGGGTCGCGGGGGGCGCCGGAGCCTATCTCAGCTACAATCGGGCGGAAGGCGGGGTACACCCTGGACAAGTCGCCACCTCATCGCAGGGCCAACACAGATAGACAGACAACATTCACACACTAGGGACCATTTAGTGTTGCCAATCAGCCTATCCCCAGGTGCATGTTTTTGGAGGTGGGAGGAAGCCACGCAGTCACGGGGAGAACATGCAAACTCCACACAGAAAGATCCAGAGCGCAGGATTGAACCCAGGACCTTCGTATTGTGAGGCAGACGCACTAACCCCTCTTCCACCGTGCTGCCTGGAAACAAAACACGCTTGTCAAATAGGTTAAAAAAAACAAAAACAAGCAGAATTTTATTCCAACATGCATCGAACTTAACACTGACAGATGCTACATCACACACACGCGACCGTCTCCACGTCCCGGTGCTTCCTTGGCGTGCACTGGTTCTGTCGGGTCGCGCTGATGGAAGAGTCCGAGTCGCTGCTGACAGGAAGCTGCTGCTCGCCTGAGTGATTGTTGGAAGGAGCAGTAAGGGAACAATGCTGTGAATATGTGTGAATAGTCCAAATTTGGATGGATTTAGAATACAATTTTACCATAAAAAAAGCGCTGAAATTAAAAGAATCTGTTCCGGGGTCAAGCTGTGGCCATCATAAAGCCTGTATTACCTGTTAGGAGTGTCCCGATACACCAGGGGTGTCAAACATGCAGCCTGCAAGATGAGTTTGCCAAGTATAAAAATGAATGAAAATGTTTGAATGAAAGAAACTACAGTTCTAAATGTGTCCACTAGATGTCGCAATAGCAATTCTAGCCAAAGAAAAAGCTGTCCTGAGTGAGGCTTGTAGACAAGGGAAAAGCAAAGCTCAAAAAGTAGAAGAGACAACATACACAAGAGGTAATAAAGTTGTTACTGTAAAGCAGGGGTGTCCAAACTTTTTCCACTGAGGGCCGCACACGGAAAAATTAAAGCATGTGGGGGCCATTTTGATATTTTTCATTTTCAAACCTTAACAAAATATATGGATTTATTTATTTATTTTACCTTTAGGGGTCCCGGGGACCATAAAGGGTCTCAGTCATTAAAATGTTAAAAATAAGTCAGATTATTTTTTTTTTGGAACTTATTTAACGCTTACAGTAAATCTCTATATCAACTTCAAGTTGATATAAAGTAATACAAATTAAAAAAAATGTTTTATGGCTTTTCTGTCAAAAACCACTTAGTTTTTTTTATAGTAAAACTGAAATATGCAGTATTTGGTAATTAGAGCCCTAGATCAATAATGCAGGGCACCATTGATTTTAATTCTTTCATATTTTTGAGTAATCACAGTGAAAAGATAAATAAAAAATCACTAAATATATTTGGGATCCAAAAGGTGCCCCACTAATTAAATGATACATTTTTGTTAGGTTTTTATTTTACTTTCAACACTTAAGTTACGAGATCCACTTCAGATATATCTGTCCATTTTATGCTGGAACTATTATTTTGTTTGTTTTATGCGCTTTTGTCAAAGAAAACTTTGATGTTTTTTATATGGCTACTACACAATATATGCAATATTTACCACATAAAACATTTTAAAGTGATACATTTGAAGTAATTGGAGCCCTGAAAATAAGTAATTATAACATGGATTTTTTTGTCATTATTTTTTATTTTTGAGCAATGGCAAAAAAAGAAAAATAAAGAAAGACAAAAGAAAAAAAAACAGCCTGTATGGCAGCTTTTGTGTCAACATTGCAACTTTTTCTCGTTAGATTTCACCTCATTCCACTTTTTTTAATGTTCTTTTTTATTTTTACAATAGTATTTCCAGAATGTGTGGCGGGCCGGTAAACAATTAGCTGCGGGCCGCAAATGGCCCCCGGGCTGCACTTTGGACACCCCAGCTGTAAAGGATGCAAAAAAAAACTTCTTTTGATTTGAATAGATTAAAACTATGTATAAAAACTATACTTTCAAGAGGTGTGATGGCATTGAGACCAAAATGGTACGTTTACTGGATCTCACACAAAAAACCCCAACAATAATACAAAGTAGGCATAGTTACAGTACAAAGTCTTGGACTATTGTGTCCAAATGCAGAAGCCCGGGCCACATTTTCAGCTCCCAGCTAATTCTTTATTAGCCCTAAATATTAAAAATAGAATTCAGGAATTATTAATGAGGCATATTTCTAGATCAGTGATTCTCAAATTTTTTTCACAGAGTTCCACCTCAGAAAACCCTTCTTGGCTCTCCAAGTACCACCATAATGACCAACATTCAAATACAGTAGCGTAGTAGGTCTAAGTATTCATTAAAAACAAGGCAGAGGTTTTATTTAACCAGTATATTTAATATTTTTGACCACTGGAACATTACCCACAATTTGAACAGTAACACTGTGTTTGAATATTTGATTATGTGATTATTTGGCATACCACTAGTGGTATATATTACAATACAGTAGCGTAGTAGGCCTAAATATTCAATTAAAACAAGGCAGATGTTTTATTTAACCAGTATATTTCATATTTTGGACCACTGTAACATTACCCACAATTTGAACAGTAACACTGTGTTTGAATATTTAATTATGTGACTATTTGGCATACAACTAGTGGTAAATATTAAAATACAGTAGCATAGTAGGTCTAAAGTATTCATTAAAAACAAGGCAGAGGTTTTATTTAACCAGTATATTTAATATTTTCGACCACTGTAACATTACCCACAATTTGAATAGTAACACTGTTTGAATATTTAATTATGTGATTATTTGGCATACCACTAGTGGTAGATATTACAATACAGTAGCGTAGTAGGCCTAAATATTCAATTAAAACAAGGCAGATGTTTTATTTAACCAGTATATTTCATATTTTGGACCACTGTAACATTACCCACAATTTGAATAGTAACACTGTTTGAATATTTAATTATGTGATTATTTGGCATACCACTAGTAGTAGATATTACAATACAGTAGTGTAGTAGGCCTAAATATTCAATTAAAACAAGGCAGATGTTTTATTTAACCAGTATACATATATTTTTTTTGACCACTGTAACATTACACACAATTTGAACAGTAACACTGTGTTTGAATATTTAATTATGTGACTATTTGGCATACAACTAGTGGTAAATATTAAAATACAGTAGCGTAGTAGGTCTAAGTATTCAATTAAAACAAGGCAGAGGTTTTATTTAACCAGTATATTTCATATTTTGGAGCACTGTAACATTACCCACAATTTGAACAGTAACACTGTGTTTGAATATTTAATTATGTGATTATTTGGCATACCACCAGTGGTAGATATTACAATACAGTAGCGTAGTAGGTCTAAGTATTCATTAAAAATAAGGCAGAGGTTTTATTTAACCAGTATATTTCATATTTTCGACCACTGTAACATTACCCACAATTTGAACAGTAACACTGTGTTTGAATATTTAATTATGTGACTATTTGGCATACCACTAGTGGTAGATATTACAATACATTAGTGTAGTAGGCCTAAATATTCATTAAAAACAAGGCAGATGTTTTATTTAACCAGTATATTTAATATTTTGGACCACTGTAACATTACCCACAATTTGAACAGTAACACTGTGTTTAAATATTTAATTATGGGATTATTTGGCATTCCGCTAGTGGTAGATATTACAATACATTAGTGTAGTAGGCCTAAATATTCATTAAAAACAAGGCAGAGGTTTTACTTAACCAGTATATATATTTTTTTGACCACTGTAACATTACACACAATTTGAACAGTAACACTGTGTTTGAATATTTAATTATGTGACTATTTGGCATACCACTAGTGGTAGATATTACAATACATTAGTGTAGTAGGCCTAAATATTCATTAAAAACAAGGCAGATGTTTTATTTAACCAGTATATTTAATATTTTGGACCACTGTAACATTACCCACAATTTGAACAGTAACACTGTGTTTAAATATTTAATTATGGGATTATTTGGCATTCCGCTAGTGGTAGATATTACAATACATTAGTGTAGTAGGCCTAAATATTCATTAAAAACAAGGCAGAGGTTTTACTTAACCAGTATATATATTTTTTTGACCACTGTAACATTACACACAATTTGAACAGTAACACTGTGTTTGAATATTTAATTATGTGACTATTTGGCATACAACTAATGGTAAATATTAAAATACAGTAGCGTAGTAGGTCTAAAGTATTCATTAAAAACAAGGCAGAGGTTTTATTTAACCAGTATATTTCATATTTTTGACCACTGTAACATTACCCACAATTTGAACAGTAACACTGTGTTTGAATATTTAATTATGTGATTATTTGGCATACCACTAGTAGTAGATATTACAATACAGTAGCGTAGTAGGCCTGAATATTCAATTAAAACAAGGCAGATGTTTTATTTAACCAGTATATTTCATATTTTGGACCACTGTAACATTACCCACAATTTGAACAGTAACACTGTTTAAATATTTAATTATGTGATTATTTGGCATACCACTAGTGGTAGATATTACAATACATTAGTGTAGTAGGCCTAAATATTTATTAAAAACAAGGCAGAGGTTTTATTTAACCAGTATATTTCATATTTTCGACCACTGCAACATTACCCACAATTTGAACAGTAACACTGTGTTTGAATATTTAGTTATGTGATTATTTGGCATACCACTAGTAGTAAATATTACAATACAGTAGCGTAGTAGGTCTGTAGCACTGTCGAGTTTTGAGAAAATGAAAAGGATTTTAAGTGCGCCTTATAGTCCGAAAAATACGGTATATTGTATTATACTCACTGTTAGAAATGACGTAGTTTTCCTCCGCCCGCGGCGCTATCTCCACATGTGGACCATGTTGATGCGGCCCCGTCTCCCTCTCGACCACATCCAGCACCACAGAGCTCTCGTTGACGGTGACATCGCTCGCCCCGCTGACGAGGTTGGCGGATGGACCCCCGACGGACATTTCGTAGTCGGCGGGCATCTCATCGGAGCCGTCTGCGTGGAGCTGAGCACAACATCCTTTTTCAGTGTCAGATTACATACAATAACTTCAATAAATACATAAAGACGCTGTGAAGGCCATACCATGACTTGAAAAAACATATAATGTAAAAATAAAAATATGTGTTGAAACTAATTATTCACAGCACAGATTTGTTTTAAATATATATATATCATTTTTAGCCATTTTAAAGAAAAACCATGTGCCATAGCCAATTATGCGATGATGTCATATTGATACCGCCCACACCACACCCCTGGCCACGGCCCCACGTCCACATACATTTTCCGGACAATAAAGCGCATTGGTATTCAAGCCGCACACACCAAATTTTAGAAGAAACTAATATTTTTACAAAATACATTGTTGCAGTTTTCTTAATGTTTAATGTAAGACAAGAGTCATGTAGCCATCTTGCCACCTTCTCCATGGCTGCTGTAAGTTTTCTGGCAACCGTTTCAGCGTCCTTTCCCCAAGTATAAATAACCGTGTCATCTGCATACATCTGGATATTTACATCCTCACATACAGATGGCAGGTAGTTTATATACATGGAGAAAAAAAGAGGGCCGATATTAGAGCCTTGTGGCAGGCCAATATCAGTAGCAGTGAGACTGGATGTTGTGTTATCAATACGGACACATTGGGTCCGACCAGATAGATATGACATAATAAAGGCCAGAGTATCTGTCGACAGTTTAAAAGATGTTAATTTTGTAAGTAACGTGGGGTGACTGACTGTATCGAATGCCTTGCGGAGGTCTAAGAATATTGCTCCAACTACACCTCCATTATCAAGGTTTTGTTTGATTGTTTCTAGTAGAAGGCAACATGCAGTTTCGGTCGAGTGATTTGCCCGAAACCCAAACTGCATGGGATGTAGGAGGTCTTCATAGTCCAAATGTTCTGTGAGTTGCTCAACGATCACTTTTTCTATTGCTTTGGATATAACGGGGAGAAGGCTAATTGGTCTGTAATTGTTGATGTCTTGTTTATTTCCTGCTTTATGGATTGGGATGATAGTGGCAGTTTTCAACGTGGTAGGGAAAGTGTTTTCTGTTATTGATTTATTTATCAATGTTGTTATAGGAGCAGTAAAACTATCTTTATACGTTTTTAGGAAGAAAGTGTCCAGACCGTATATATCTCTAGATCGTGAGTTTGATAATGCAGAGAGGATTTTGTTTACCTTTGTTTCATTTGTTAATTCTAAACTTAGTCCATCCTGAATAAATGGCAATTCTTTGCACTGATTTTGAGGGAATTTTTTATTCAGGGTTTGTACAGACTGGATGAAATGTTCATTAAAATGATTACTTATGTCCAGACTGTCTGTGATAGTAGCGCCATTGATGTTTAATGTTATAGTGTTGTTTCTTGTTTGATCTCTTCCAGTGAGTGTGTCAATGAAAATGTAATGATAAATGAGATGTAACTGAGCTATCAGATAGACTTAGAAGGCATTCAAGGAATTCAAGGAGCTGCTGTTAGGAGTTCTTGTTCATTTGCCTGATGGCCGAGGGGAAAAAACTGTTCAGGTGGCGGGAGGTGTGGGTCTGGATGGACCGTAGTCTCCTGCCTGAGGGGAGAGGGGAGAATAGTGTGTGTCCAGGGTGAGAAGAGTCAGCTGTGATCCCACCCACACGCTTCCTGGTCCTGGAGGAGAACAAGTCCTGGAGGGATGGGAGCTTGCAGCCAATCACCTTCTCAGCAGCACGTACGATGCGCTGCAGTCTATTCTTATCCTGGACTGTAGCGCCGGGGAACCACACTGTGATGGAGGAGGTCAGGATGGACTCTATGATGGTTGAGTAAAACTGCACCAGCATCTCGGTCGGCACCTTCAGTTTCCTCAGCTGCCGCAGGAAGTACATCCTCTGCTGGGCCTTCTTGATGAGGGAGCTGATGGTCGGCTCCCACTTGAGGTCCTGGGTGATGGTGGTGCCCAAGAAACGGAAGGAGTCCACAATGGGGAGACGGGGTGGAAGAGTCAATCAGGGTGAGGGGGGATGGTGGGGCTGTGACTTTCCTGAAGTCCATGATCATCTCCACTGTTTTCTGGGCGTTCAGCTCCAGGTTGTTGAGGCTGAGGCTAAGAAACCATTCTGAGCCTTATCTTATTTAGTTTTTATTTTATATACACTACCGTTCAAAAGTTTGGGGTCACCCAAACAATTTAGTGGAATAGCCTTCATTTCTAAGAACAAGAATAGACTGTCGAGTTTCAGATGAAAGTTCTTTTTTTCTGGCCATTTTGAGCGTTTAATTGACCCCACAAATGTGATGCCCCAGAAACTCAATCTGCTCAAAGGAAGGTCAGTTTTGTAGCGTCTGTAACGAGCTAAAGTGTTTTCAGATGTGTGAACATGATTGCACAAGGGTTTTCTAATCATCAATTAGCCTTCTGAGCCAATGAGCAAACACATTGTACCATTAGAACACTGGAGTGATAGTTGCTGGAAATGGGCCTCTATACACCTATGTAGATATTGCACCAAAAAGCAGACATTTGCAGCTAGAATAGTCATTTACCACATTAGCAATGTATAGAGTGTATTTCTTTAAAGTTAAGACTAGTTTGAAGTTATCTTCATTGAAAAGTACAGTGCTTTTCTTTCAAAAATAAGGACATTTCAATGTGACCCCAAACTTTTGAACGGTAGTGTATGTTGACCACATTAACCCTGGCAATGGACCCTGTGTGTATATGTATGTTATGCCATTGTTTACAAATTTGGTAAATAAATAACTAGGGATGTCCGATAATGGCTTTTTGCCGATATCCGATATGCCGATATTGTCCAACTCTTTAATTACCGATACCGATATCAACCGATACCGATATCAACCGATATATGCAGTCGTGGAATTAACACATTATTATGCCTAATTTGGACAACCAGGTATGGTGAAGATAAGGTACTTTTTAAAAAAATGAATCAAATAAAATAAGATAAATAAATTAAAAACATTTTCTTGAATAAAAAAGAAGGTAAAACAATATAAAAACAGTTACATAGAAACTAGTAATTAATGAAAATTTGTAAAATTAACTGTTAGGTTGGAGTTCAAATCCCAGCCGAGTCATACCAAAGACTATAAAAATGGGACCCATAGCCCCCCTGCTTGGCACTCAGCAACAAAGGGTTGGAGTTGGAGGTTAAATCACCAAAATGATTCCCGGGCGCGGCGCCGCTGCTGCCCACTGCTCCCCAAGGGGATGGGACAAATGCAGAGGACAAATTTCACCACATCTAGTGTGTGTGTGACAATCATTGGTACTTTAATCTTTAATCTTAATCTTAAAGGTTAGTACTATTAGTGGAGCAGCAGCACGCACAATCATGTGTGCTTACGGACTGTATCCCTTGCAGACTGTATTGATATATATTGATATATAATGTAGGAACCAGAATATTAATAACAGAAAGAAACAACCCTTTTGTGTGAATGAGTGTAAATGGGGGAGGGAGGTTTTTTGGGTTGGTGCACTAATTGTAAGTGTATCTGTGTTTTTTATGTGGATTTAATTTTTTTAAAAAACAACAAAAAAAAACGATACTGATAAAAAAAAAAAACGATACCGATAATTTCCGATATTACATTTTAACGCATTTATCGGATATTATCGGACATCTCTATAAATAACCAAAACATTTTTATTTTGTTGTTTTCTTACTGTACCGAAAATGAACCGAACCGTGACCTCTAAACCGAGGTACGTACCGAACCGACATTTTTGTGTACCGTTACACCCCTAGATAAGACATTTTGAAACATGAATGGAGGAAGAGATTGTTAACTCACAGAGATTCCCAAAGCTTTGAGGATGTTCATTTTACACATAGGACACGTCTGGTGGTCATGCAGCCAGGGGTCCACGCAGTGCTTATGGAACACGTGCCTGCAAAAAAAAAACAAAAAAAACCACTCACTTATTTCTCGTTTTGAACGCAACTATAAGCACACCTCACCTGCATGGCAACACCCTGACGACGTCGTTAGGCTTATAGGCCTCGATGCACACGGCGCAGCTGTCAAAGTCGCGGTCGGTCTCCTGTGAACACACGAAAGCCGCGCCGTCACGTCTCAACGAAACGTGGATAAGCGTCGTTACCGCACACACACGCACACACCTTGTCTCCTTTCTTGATGGTGCGGACTTGAAGCTTGCCGATGGCTTTTTTGGCAGCGTCTCCCAGGCGTCTCTGTGGAGCGTAACAAGACGCGGGACGCTTACATGTGACACGGTTACGCGTACAAATGTGCAGGATTTCGACAACTCGGCAGATTGCAAGCTGTGAAAATAAAACATCGGGACATGATTAAACTAAGATATACTGAAGTGAAACGCTGCCAGGACAGGAGAGGAGTGTCGGCTTTATAGTTTGTGCTCGGAGAGGCTCAGCTTTCCTACAGACGCAACTAATTACACTATAAAACTCCTCATCAATTATAAATAAATACAAACAAAGTAGATGTGTGTATGCAGAAGGAGCCTCATTGGTCATTTGATCAGGTACTCCTGCACATTGCATGAGATACCACACACTAGGGTTGTACGGTGTACCAGTACTAGTATAGTACCGCGATACCGTCTCTGAAAGGTACTGGTCCCGCACCCCCACGTCGAAGTCACGTCGTGACATTGCTGGTTTTACGAGCAGACAAGCATGTTCGGCAGCGCACAATCACAGAGTACTTACAAGCATACAGACTGAATGGACGCATTTTGGCTTAAAAAGTCAAGATAAAGGTGAAGTTATAACACTGAAACACCCTCAGGAAGAGGTGCTTTAAGACATGGCTAGCTAGCTAGCTAGCGGCTAACGTCCATCCGCGGTCGGCAGTGTTTTAGCGACTTCTAAATCACTAATCCTGGTCTCCATGGCGACAAATAAAGTACGTTTCTTACAAGTATCATTATCACTGCAGGACGAGGAATAGCTAAACATGCTTCACTACACACCGTAGGAGGATACAATAGCTCACCGGCCTCACAATGTAAACAAACGCCATGGGTGGATCTACACCTGACATCCACTGTAATGATATCAAGTACAGGCACATATCTAGTCGATACTACTATGATTACGTCGAGTTTTTTCTTCTTTCGTTTTTAAAAAATGTATATTATGTTTATACACTCAGGAAATATGTCCCTGGACAAATGGGGGAGGGGGGGTCCCACATCTGCGATCCCCTCCAAGGTTTTTCATTGTAATCCCATTGGGTTGAGTTTTTTCTTGCTCTGATGTGGGATCTGAGCCGACGATGTCGTTGTGGCTTGTGCGGCCCTTTGAGACACTCGTGATTTAGGGCTATATAAGTGAATTTAAATAGTCATGAAAATAAAGAAAACGCATCAAATGGCCTGTACTGTATGCACGTCTGTACTGGATCACATGGTATAATCTAATACCAAAGCTTTTTTTATTTATTTTTTAAATAAAAAATAAATAAGCTGACGAGCGTCAAATTTGGCTGCTTTTTAGAACAAATTCGTTACAGTTTTCCAAAATTGGAAGGTTAAATTAAGATATTCAAATACTACACTGCAAAAACTGAGATATAAGTAAGATGAAATATCTCAAATAAGGGTGATATTTGCTTATTTTCTGTCTGATAAGATAATTCTTCTCACTAAGCAGATTTTATGTTAGAGTGTTTTACTTGTTTTAAGGGTTTTGCTCCTAAATGATCTCAGTAAGATATTACAGCTTGTTGCTGAGATTTGATGACCTATATTGAGTAAAACATGCTTGAAACTATTTTTGTCCAAATGTCCAAAACACACCCAGCAATGGTGCACAGGACGGCGGGGAAGAAGTGGGGAAAAAGGGGGCCAAAATGGTCAAAAGGCCACATTTTTGTCCAAAATACCTCCCCGGCTTCCAGTCCCACGAGTCCCGCCGCCCGCCGCACAAGTCCCGGGATGCAAAAAATGTCCAAAACGCACCCAGCAAAGTCCCACGGGAAGTGGGGGAGAAAAGTGAAAAAAGTCATCAAAAGTCAATCAATCAATCAATCAATGTTTATTTATATAGCCCTAAATCACAAGTGTCTCAAAGGGCTGTACAAGCCACAACGACATCCTCGGTACAGAGCCCACATACGGGCAAGGAAAACTCACCCCAGTGGGACGTCAATGTGAATGACTATGAGAAACCTTGGAGAGGACCGCATATGTGGTCCCCAAAAATGTTCAAAATACCTACCCAGGTTCGAGTCCCACACTCGAACCCGGGTGTGATTTTTGAAAATGTTACCGACTTTTCTCACTTTTCTCCCCGCCTTCCCGTGGGACTTTGCTGGGCGCGTTTTGGACATTTTGGGCATCCCAGCTGGCGGCGGGACTTGTGGGACTCGAACCTGGGTAGGTATTTTGAGAATTTTTGGGGACTTTTGCCGACTTTTATCCCCCCCAATCCCCTCTCCCTCCCCGTGGGACTCGGCTGGGTGTGTTATGGACATGCGCGGCC
Organism: Entelurus aequoreus; assembly: GCF_033978785.1. Classification (NCBI taxonomy): domain Eukaryota; kingdom Metazoa; phylum Chordata; class Actinopteri; order Syngnathiformes; family Syngnathidae; genus Entelurus; species Entelurus aequoreus. The sequence continues at coordinate 4,603,823 of NC_084752.1, forward strand.
ATACATAAGATTTTATGTTAGAGTGTTTTACTTGTTTTAAGTGTTTTGGTCCTAAATTATCTCAGTAAGATATTACAGCTTGTTGCTGAGATTTGATGAGCTATATTGAGTAAAACATGCTTGAAACTATTTTTGTCCAAATGTCCAAAACACACCCAGCAATGGTGCACAGGAAGGCGGGGAAGATGAGGGGAAAAAGGGGGCCAAAATGGTCAAAAGTCCACATTTTTGTCCAAAATACCTCCCCGGGTTCCAGTCCCACGAGTCCCGCCGCCGGCCGCGCAAGTCCCAGGATGCAAAAAATGTCCAAAACGCGCCCAGCAAAGTCCCACGGGAAGTGGGGGAGAAAAGTGAGAAAAGTCGTCAAAAGTCCCCAAAAATGTTCAAAATACCTACCCAGGTTCGAGTCCCACACTCGAACCTGGGTGTGATTTTTGAAAATGTTACGGACTTTTCTCACTTTTCTCCCCGCCTTCCCGTGGGACTTTGCTGGGCGCGTTTTGGACATTTTAGGCATCCCGGCTGGCGGCGGGACTCGTGGGACTCCAACCTGGGTAGGTATTTTGAACATTTTTGGGACTTTTGCCAACTTTTCCAACTTTTATTATTGTTGCTGAGATTTGATGAGCTATATTGAGTAAAACATGCTTGAAACTAGAATATCAACTGTTGCAAAGCTGTGTCATCAACACTCACAAGTATAAAACTACTTTTTTAAAAGTAATCATTTCTTATTTCAAGCATGAAATAAAAAATCATGACTTTGACACAATTGTGTCTCATAATTAAAACAGATGACAGCCAAATGGACTTTGCTGTTATTTTCAATGAAACAATAGAAAATACGTACTCATATAGTAGTACAGTTGTTATTAGTGAGAATATACTTATTTTAAGATATTTTGGGGTTCATTGAGGTTAGCTATTTTTTTTAACTTGTTTTGGAAAGTCTTGACAAGCCAAATTTTCTTGTTCTATTGGCAGATAATTTTGCTTAGTTCAAATAAAATACCCCTCATTTTTGTATTTTTTTTCTTCTTGTTTTTGAACAGACTTTTTGCACTGTAATTATTCAATGAGCAATTTAACAACCTCAATTAAATATATCACACCGAACGCACAGTTCTCCATGGGAAGTGTTCAGTAAAAATATGAAAGAATAAAAAAAAAAACATTAATCACAAGTGTTGCATATTGGTCGTGACGGGAGACGATAACAGTTGCAGTCGTCACTTGATTATATATATATATATATTTTTTAAAAGCTAACAATGGTCGCCTCCCCGCCAGCTGTTCCATTAACAGACGTGATGATATAACCAGAAGCCTGTGTTGACTCTGACGGCCGAGGTTGATGGTCCGCTGCTTCGCGCCGCCTCTGTCAGGCTAACAATTCCCGCCTCTCCATGCCGACGCCAGATGTAAACACGGCGCCGGCCGACATGGGGATTTACAGCACAGCACCATCCACTCAGACAAGATCAAGAGTTGCATAAAGGGCGGAGTCGTACCTGGTTGCGGTCTCGGGCATTAACATAGCGGAATCTCTGGATATAGTAGAAGACAAGCCAGGCGAGGGAGATTATCATGAGAATGATGAAGGAGATGGAGACAAAGACTACCGAGGTTCTGCTCACATACTTCTGCAGGTTGCGCGTTCCTACAGTGATGTGCAAGGTGACGGCGACGTGCTGCTCCAGCAGGGCCACAATCTCCCGACCTTTGTGCTCCGGGATCATGATGGCCACCACCTCGCCTGTGCCTGCACACAAACACACAGGAAAACGCAGTTCCAGCTTTGTAGCGTTTCCATTCAGAACACAACAGGGCTATTCAACTGCCGACCCAGGGGGCCAAATCCGCCGAGTTCGGGTCAAAACTAGGGAACATTTTTTGCAGGGAATTCCTAAAAACACTAGAGTGCTCCTGTTGTATAAGCAGTGTTGTAACGCGTTAGTTTCGGCGGTAACTAGTAATCTAACGCGTTATTTTTTATATTCAGTAACTCAGTTACCGTTACTACATGATGCGTTACTGCGTTATTTTACGTTATTTTTCATGTATTATTATTTATTATTTATTTTATGTATTATTATTTATTTTTTATGTATTATTATTATTATTATTATTTATCTGTATCATGAATCAATTTAAGTGGACCCCGACTTAAACAAGTTGAAAAACTTATTCGGGTGTTACCATTTAGTGGTCAATTGTACGGAATATGTACTTCACTGTGCAACCTACTAATAAAAGTCTCAATCAATCAATCAATCAATGTAGTATCGGTTAGAAACAGAAAATCTGAGTGTGTTTTATTGGAGCGCTGCATTGTCGTCCTTCTGATTCTTCTTGTGTCACAGGCCGGAGAAGAGAGACGCGCACTCTGCGTGTCTGGGTGTGGGTGTGGGGAGGGGGGGGCGTGTCTGATCATGGCGGAGCTGCAGTCGAGTTTGTTAACATGGAGATATTTTCACTTATTTTTTTTGTCGAGCACAAAGAAATTAACATTTTAGTTAAATGTAAGTTGTGTCTTGGATCAAAGATCCCATCTACTGCCCAAAACAGCAACTCAAATCTGCTGAAACAGCTACAAAAGCAACGTGCTTTGACGAAGCTAGTAAAGAGAGACACAGACTCCACTTCCCCTCCACCACCACCATTTAAGGATTAACTCTGCCTCTGCTCATCATTCATCACTGAAGGTAAACACACTCTGTCAATTCTCTTATATACTCTTTCATTCTAGACTTCTAGAGTGTTTGATTATCACATCACTCTAAATGTATAGACTATAAAGTTCACAAACATAAAGAGGGATCCTAGTGGGCCAGGCCAATCTTTCCATTTTTCTAAACTAAAACTGGGGAAATGCGTAGAGTGTTCTGGGCTTCAGACATGATTTTGTTTCAGAATTCCTTGAGAAAAAAATGCCTGGTTAGGCTTTGTGTATGTAGTGTGTGCCTTCCTTGGTTTACAGCTATGTTGTTATTATGCTGTTTGTTACTTACGTATGTATGTTATAATGCAGCTATTTAAAATAGTTTTGTCAATTTGTTCTGGCCTGAAATAAATTGGCCCTTTGAAACATATCTTTGTCTTTGTGTGTTGTATGTAGACCACATGGCTTAGCAGACTTTGTGTGTTGTATGTAGACCACATGGCTTAGCAGACTTTGTGTGTTGTATGTAGACCACATGGCTTAGCAGACTTTGTGTGTTGTATGTAGACCACATGGCTTAGCAGACTTTGTGTGTTGTATGTAGACCACATGGCTTAGCAGACTTTGTGTGTTGTATGTAGACCACATGGCTTAGCAGACTTTGTGTGTTGTATGTAGACCACATTGCTTAGCAGACTTTGTGTGTTGTATGTAGACCACATGGCTTAGCAGACTTTGTGTGTTGTATGTAGACCACATTGCTTAGCAGACTTTGTGTGTTGTATGTAGACCACATTGCTTAGCAGACTTTGTGTGTTGTATGTAGACCACATTGCTTAGCAGAGTTCAGTGAAGCAAATGCATGTCAAGTTGATCAACACATTGTATTATTCTCCTGTGCAATAACAGTACTGAAATGAAGGCTAAAAGGGCATTAATGGGAGCTTAAAAAAGAAAAGAAAAAAATAAGTAACTAAATAGTTACTTTTCACAGTAACGCATTACTTTTTGGTGTAAATAACTGAGTTAGTAACTGGGTTACTTTTGAAATAAAGTAACTAGTAACTGTAACTAGTTACTGGTTTTCAGTAACTAACCCAACACTGAGTACAAGGCACATTTTTTTCATTGGAAAAATCCCGAGGCACACCACTAGCAGAAAACATTAAAAAAATGAAACTCAGCAGCCGACATTGACGGTAAAAAGTCGTTCTCACAATTGTTGGGTATGACTTTAAACCATAAACAAGCATGCATCACTATAGCTCTTGTCTCAAAGTAGGTGTACTGTCACCACCTGTCACATCACGCCGTGACTTATTTGGAGATTTTTGGTGTTTTCCTGTGTGTGGTGTTTCCTATTTTGTTGTTGATTGTCATGTCATGTACGGATGTACTTTGTGGACGCTGTCTGCTGCTCCCACACGCTGTAAGTCTTTGCTGTCGTCCAGCATCCTGTTTGGGGTGTAACGGTACACAAAAATTTCGGTTCGGAACGTACCTTGGTTTAGAGGTCACAGTTCGGTTCATTTTCGGTACAGTAAGAAAACAACAAAATATACATTTTGGGGTTATTTATTTACCCAATTTGCAAAATCTTCCACCAAAAATATTTTTCTTAGTGGAATATTTGATGTGAAGTAATGGGAACCTTGGATAGGTCAATAATTCATAATAAATTGATTTTGATTCAATATTATGTTTGAAAGAAAAAAAAACAGCTTTGTTTTATTAGTCAACATTGAAACTTTTTCTAAATTACATTTAACCTTTAAGCTTTTTTATTTCACTTTTGTTATGTTTTTGTTTATTTGAATAGTATTTTCAGAATGTGCCGTGGGCCTTTAAAATATGTCTTACCTTATACACACACCATAATAATACTCCTATGTTGAAGCCCATCAAACGGTGCAGCCTATACCTATCTCTTATGTTTGACTGCCATCTCTTGGTCACACTATACACCATGTACCAAATAAAATTGTTTCGAGGTGGGTAAGCTCAACCAAACGTATTCCTTACATTAGGCGCACCGAGTTATAAGGCGCACTGTCGAATTTTGAGGGGAAAAAAAGGATTTTAAGAGCGCCTTATAGTCCGGAAAATACGGTACATGCAATTGCATGCAGTACAAGTATTTTTTCAGTCAAAACAGAAAGAAGAAAAACATTTAGTAAAAAAAAAAGATAACGTACTTGACGTTCGCGGGCCACATCAACTGATGTGGCGGGCCAGATCTGGCCCCCGATCCTTGAGTTTTATAAACTACTTGAGAATTGTCAGAACCTGTGTTGTCAAGGGAGCTTTAGTGAGCCGTCTACACTTTAATCCTAAGTGTAAGAGCAGCCATCTGGTGCTTCTTTTCATGTGCACTAAAGCTTTTGGATCTAAGGACATCCAGGTGGAAAACAGTGAGTTGACATCATGAGGAAAACTCCCATCAGGCACTTCAAATGATACTATTTTTAGCCTT